>NC_060911.1:14091211-14096211 GCF_014805685.1 Silurus meridionalis | reverse complement strand
GTCAGTGTCAGTAAAGGGGTCAGTGTCAGTAAAGGGGTCAGTGTCAGTACAGGGGTCAGTGTCAGTACAGGGTCAGTGTCAGTACAGGGTCAGTGTCAGTAAAGCGGGTCAGTGTCAGTACAGGGGTCAGTGTCAGTAAAGGGGTCAGTGTCAGTAAAGGGTCAGTGTCAGTAAAGGGTCAGTGTCAGTACCGGGGTCAGTGTCAGTAGCGGGTCAGTGTCAGTACGGGTCAGTGTCAGTAACGGGGTCAGTGTCAGTACAGGGGGTCAGTGTCAGTACAGGGGTCAGTGTCAGTAACGGGGTCAGTGTCAGTAACGGGGTCAGTGTCAGTAACGGGGTCAGTGTCAGTACAGGGGTCAGTGTCAGTACAGGGTCAGTGTCAGTAAAGGGGTCAGTGTCAGTAAAGGGTCAGTGTCAGTAGCGGGTCAGTGTCAGTAGCGAGGTCAGTGTCAGTAGCGGGTCAGTGTCAGTAGCGGGTCAGTGTCAATGTGAGGTCAGTGTCAGTACAGGGTCAGTGTCAGTACAGGGGTCAGTGTCAGTAACAGGGTCAGTGTCAGTAACAGGGTCAGTGTCAGTACAGGGGTCAGTATCAGTACAGGGTCAGTGTCAGTAAAGGGGCCAGTGTCAGTAAAGGGTCAGTGTCAGTAACGGGGTCAGTGTCAACGGGGTCAGTGCCAGTAAAGGGGTCAGTATCAGTACAGGGTCAGTGTCAGTACAGGGGTCAGTGTCAGTACAGGGGTCAGTGTCAGTAAAGGGGTCAGTGTCAGTAAAGGGGTCAGTGTCAGTACAGGGGTCAGTGTCAGTAAAGGGGTCAGTGTCAGTAAAGGGGTCAGTGTCAGTAAAGGGGTCAGTGTCAGTACAGGAATCAGTGTCAGTAAAGGGTCAGTGTCAGTAAAGGGGTCAGTGTCAGTACAGGGTCAGTGTCAGTACAGGGTCAGTGTCAGTAAAGGGGTCAGTGTCAGTACAGGGGTCAGTGTCAGTACAGGGGTCAGTGTCAGTAAAGGGGTCAGTGTCAGTAGCGAGGTGTCAGAAAAGTACTCAGGACACACACCGTTGGACTCCAGCACCTCGGAGGTGACTCGGATTGTAAAAGGGAAGTCTTTAGGAATGACGGGCCTCAGGGCTTTTTCAGCTAGAGCACCTAAACACAAAAAGAAAGGGCTCAGCGAGAAGATCAAACTAAACATAAGAGCACGTAACCGTAACCACCCAAAGTCACTCACCATGACCGAGTTCTCGTCTGTTCAGTCCACCCATTTTCCCGATTTCATTTGTTGCATATGGAGGAAACTGAGACGGAGAAACAGAGAGAAATGTATTTATGGGCTGGAAGAAAGGATGAGCTGGACAGCAACATACTGACGGTACACTAGATTTCCACAAGACTTTCTTCAAATGCTCATCATCTCACAGAAAAGTCATTCAAATCATTATTTTTCTTTCTTCTCTATGAACAGATTTGGTGTGTACCCCGATTCTGAATACCAAGAACTTTCCCGTGATCGATATTTCATTTAATCCCACACTATATCGGAAATAGTAACAGAACACGTGACTTTCCAAGCCACATGAGGTTTTTCGCCAAACTGGTACCACAAAGTCTGAGGAGACCCAAATCTTTGCCATCTGTGCACAAAACCAGCTCCATGAAGATAACTAGGAAAGAGTGGAAGATCTTGAGCTCGGACCTCAACCCTATTGAACACCTTTGGCATGAATGTGAACGCTGACTACAACCCAGGCCCACCCCAGGCCCACCCCAAAATCAGGAGGAACACTATTATTTTGAACTTACCTCATAGTGGAGCATGAAATTCTTGTCTTTGATCCCACTATTGAAGACAAAATCGAAGAAGGGCTCAGAAACAAATAATGAAAAACAGCTCCTACACTTTATCCAATCAGATTATTTTCTTAGATATCAATCAATGATTGTGAGTTTGGAAAGATAAAGTGTGAAAAAATAAGAATTAAAGCATAGACATAAGAGAACGTGACCTACACAGTGGAGCATATACTGACCCCCCCTCTTTATTGTAATCTTAATACTAATCTTAATTTGTATCATGATGTTGATCGCATCCCATCGACATCCTGTTTCACCTCAGAGCCGTGGTTATGATGTCGGTTTTCACGCTGGACTCTATGGAGTCGAAAGTCACACTGCAAAGCACCTAAAAAGAAAAAACAAACAAAAGAAAAATAGTTCTTCCGGGTTGCGTTATACAGTACAAGAGCGGCCTCTAGAGGAGACTCACTAACACCAAAAATTTGCAGTACTATAAGGAGTGTTTTTAAATGAATAGTTTCCATTATAAAGATCATCGGTTGATTAATCGGTTAATTAAAAAAGATTTAATAAATCGTTATAATCATAAAATGCAGCCGATATTACGGTTCTACATCATCAGTCCTCCATCCACCAGACCTGAGTTTGTCCTCTCTGGAAGAGCGCAGATCCGTGTAGAGGTTTAAAGATGTCCACTTCACAGGAAATGTCTCGTAAGGACGTTAGGTCGCGTCCATCGCACCTGAAACAACACAGAGACGTATCACGTATACTGAATAATCGATATTACAGAAACTGCACGATAAATATAGCGGAAGTGAGCGTGAAAAAAAAAAGAAGCTACCTTTTGTACTCAGTGAGCACCAGATTCCGAAAAACATCTTTCGAAACCACGTTGAAGGCCTCGATCACTTCAAACGGTTCGGCCTGAGGAAATTTCTCTGCGAACGATTAGAAAGAAAAATGATCTCGATCGTTCTCAGTTTCGGTGGCTTTTATATTTTACATTTTAGTGGAAGGCCATCAAGACCAGCAAGCCCTTCTTAGCAGAAGAAGAATTCAAATCAATGACTTACGTTTTAATAGATTTTCGCCCATCAATATGCATTTAATTATTCCCAACAGTCGATTCTTTTCATTTCATAGTGTTACTCTCTCCGTTAACGTTGGACTTTCTATCCAATCAGATTACAGCAGTCAAATCACAAGTTCACAGGGTCAAAACCTGCATTGAGGTCTTCAGAAATGCAGCTTGAAGGCTGTTGCTTTAACCAGATTTTGAGTTGGTGACTTCCGGGACCTTCTAGAAGCGTCCAGTAACCTCCAAAATAAGGCCAGTGTCAGTAATGTGGTCAATATCAGTAACAAGGTGAGTGTCGGTAACAGGGTCAGTGTCAGTAAAGTGGTCAATATCATAACTAGGTGAGTGTCAGTAACGTGGTGAGTGTCAGTAACGTGGTCAGTGTCAGTAACGTGGTCAGTGTCAGTAACGTGGTCAGTGTCAGTAACGGGGTCAATGTCAGTAAAGTGGTCAATATCATAACGAGGTGAGTGTCAGTAACGTGGTCAGTGTCAGTAACGTCACTTTTTGCACTGAAACCTAAAATTTCCCTTAATTTAAAATCTGCAGGAGAGCAGTAATGCACAGATAAAAAGCATTTTACGAGGGTAATATCGATGCTACATAGAGCATGTATTTATATAATGTAATATATGTATTTAATACTGATGGTTTCTATAAACGTGGGGTCATGATGGTTTTGAGAGGTGGATTGCTTCCAGTCTAAGGGGTGAAATGCACGGCCCACCACTGTGACTCCAGGGACAAGTTTCTATTAAGGCAGGCCATGAATGGTGTCTTAAAGGTTAATTGTTGTTGGGTCAAAGTGTAGAAAAACGAGCGGTCATTTTAACCCGGACCCTTCACATCCTACGAGCTATTAATGCCATCAAGGACTTTACTGTCACCATAAACACGATTTTTCAGTTTAGACTGAATTTCTTTTGACATTGTTCTAAAAACGTATGCAACTTTCGAGGAAATAAAAAAAAAAAGTGCATCCACCTTTAACTTGCTCCTCTGTGTCTAGTCGGATTTTGTTCACAGCTTCGTCTCTGGAGATCTGCAAAACCCAGAAATAGGAGAACGTTCTAGAGAACAACATGAGCAATTTCAAACAACAATAAACACAGTGAATACCTTATCGTGTGAGAAGTCTGTAAAGACTGCGTAGATCTTCTCACTGGCCAGCCTGCAAACACACACACACACACACACACACACACACACACACACACACACACACACACACACTTTAAAACCTTGAAACATAATAAAAATCCTAGATTCCGAAGAACAGTGAATGTTGACATTTAATATGCTAATGAAAGCCTGTAGGGTCTGAACGCCCACTCCTGGGAAGGAGAGCAACTGACTTTAAAGTTCCCCACTTGTAATGTTCATCATTGTAAAATGACAAGATTTCAATTGTTTGTAAACGGCCTTATAACCCCTTCCGAGACCGACAGGCAGTTAAAAAGCATTCCTAAACGCCCCTGACCTGCAAACTGCTAAAACCTGGGCTTTCATAGCGATGGTCACATTTGATTAGCAGGACCTGGCTGCTACTTCACCACTTGAACCTTATGGATTCAGTAAAGGTGGACTTTGGTTTTCCACACACGGTTTCTCTTCAGATTTAGCTCCTTAAATACTGTGTATATACGTGAATAAAAACCCGTAAAATTTAAAAAGGGTGCGCTATCTTTTTCACACGACTGTATAGAATTTATTACTAACAATCAATGGATTAAGTCACTAAACGAATCACCTTATTTTTATTATTAATGTAAAATGATGAGAATTGAATTATTTGGAAACGGCCTTATAACCCTTCTCAACACTGATAAGCAGAAACAACTGGTTTTGTCACCTCGTTTCTTCTATATGTTGATGTTAAAACACATTCCTGAGTGCTCCAGACCTGCAAAAACCTGGGCTTTTATAGAGCTGCTCACACACGTGGATGATGACCATTACCAGGATAATGAATGGAGCAATTCACTGACTAAATGAATCAACTTGTAATGTTCGTGACTGTAAAAGGATTGGGTTTAAAGTGTTTGGAAACGGCCTTATAACCCTGCTCAGACTGAGGAGCTGCTCGTACTGTTGAGTGTACTCGACCATCTCGGGCGAGGCGCTGAAGAG
>NC_060911.1:14071211-14086211 GCF_014805685.1 Silurus meridionalis | reverse complement strand
ATATTGGACTACCTCACAGACCGACCACAGTATGTGAGGACTCATGACTATGAGTCTGACATGGTTGCCTGCAACATTGGGGCTCCTCAGGGAACGGTGCTGGCCCCGTTCCTCTTTACCGTCTACACTGCAGACTTCATGTTGCAACCTGTCACCTACAGAAGATTACAGAGTAACTGAGTACAGAGGACTGATCCAGAACTTTGTGGACTGGTACCAACGGAGCTGCCTCCAGAGAAACGTGGGAAAACCAAAGAACTGGTGGTGGATTTCCGTTGGCACAAACAAACTTCATTACCACCAGTGAACATTCAAGGAAAGGCCATTGTGAGAGTGGGCTCTTCCAAATACCTGGGGGTTCATCTGAACAGCAAACTGGACTGGACACTTAAGACTCTTTCTGCTGAGGAGACGATGGTCTTTTGGAGTGCAGGGAGAGCTACTGAAGACCTTTTTGATTCGCTGGTGGCCTTAGCCATCTTCTATGGAGTGGTCTGCTGGTGCAGCAGCATCTCTACTGCAGAAATGAAGAGACTGGACAAGCTGATCAGGAAGTCCAGCTTAATCCTGGGGATTCCACTGGACACTGTACAGGAGGTGGGAGAAGGAGGATCGGAGCTAAACTATCATCATTGCTGGAGAACATCTCTCAATCATTTAAAACCTGCAATATTACCCATGTGCTATATGTTTGAGCGTAACTACTTACTGTGGTCTCTTTTTCCTTCTTTTGTACAAAATTAATCGACAATGGAGAACCCCCCCCCCGAATAAAACAAAGACACTACAACTTACTACTAGCATAAAATTTAAAAAGCAAAGCAGCAGCCTGGTGCTGCTAATTAAACATTTTCTATTAACTGAACTTTAGCGAGTGTGAGCATCTCTATACAAGCCCAAGTTGCTTGTCTGGAGCACTCAGGTGTGTGTTAACACAACGCCAAGGAGGAACGAAGTTAGAAAAGCGATTGATGCTGGCTATCAATCTGGGAAGGGTTATAAGGGGTTATAAGGCCGTTTCCAAACTATTTCAAGCTCATCGTTTTAAAGGAAACTTTATTCACAAAGGGGAAACATTCAAGAGTTTCAAGGAGTGGAGACACACACACACACACACACACACACACACACACACACACACACACACACACACACTTTTGCTTTTTTAAATGTACATTATACCTCTAATTGCAGAATTGTTACTACTAAAACCCTTATTTAATATCATTATATAAATCCACTCTTTAAGCCCAATGTTGCGAGAGAGGGTGGGGTTTGGTTTCACTGACTTCAGCTTCCAAACACCTTCTTTAACATAGAAATCGGAGAAAATGTAAAATTCTGGGAATTACGATTTTCCTGACTTGGAATTCCGAGTTAAAAAATTTGCTTTTATGTATCAAAGATATACATTTTTCTTAGTTTAGAGTTCAAATGAATTGCAGCAGTATTGTTTGTACAACACCAAACCTACAGGGTCTGAAATGTCGGTGGGGGAAAATGTGCAGAATTTTCAGTAGTGAAGAGAAACGAAGCAGAGCAGACGATGTACAAAACTGGGTTTATTACAGAAGATACATCTCGATGCGTTTATACCGTATTGCAATCATGGGGGAAACAACAGATCTTGAGTTGGTCTCGTGTTCATTTCAGTCTTCTTCAGGAGCTTGAGTGATCTTCGTTACTTTTTGATGACTTCCTCTTTCAGTTTCTCAGCCAGGTGTTTTCTCTTCTGCAGCTTCTTCTTCTCCTCCACTGAGATTTCCTGGAAAACAGGAAGCGTTTCAAGATCGTGTTGTGTGTGTGTGTCTGTTTGCTCATACAGGGTGTGATAATTCCCTAAAGAGCTGAGTGAGGGGTGTTAAAGCACACACACACTGGGTGTTAAACAGGAAGAGGACGAGAGCTAAGCTACTTCTCAGGTCACCTTCTGAGGCGGCGACGTGTTTGCGCTAGCCGAGCCGCCGAGCCGTTTCAAGGCGCTCATCTTCCATTAGCGTGAGGGGGAAGAAAAGACAAAAATCATGGGCGTATAATGGACAATGTGTATACATGGTGCTGTGTGTGAGGGACGGATCTCATACACCACTGTCCCTTTGGGTGAGAGATAAGACAGTATATATACATAGCAGGGGTGTAACGGTACATGTATTCGTACCGAACCGGTTCTGCACAGGGCTTTTGTTCCGTTTAGCATCATTTTTATTTAAAATTAATAGAAAAATGCAAACTGTTGATAATCGCAAATGTCAATAATAATAAACTGCGTTAATAATAAACGACAAGCAAAAACCGAGGTACGCACTGAACCCTGAATTTTGTGTACAGTTACACCCCTAAAACATACATATACACTTTTTATCCTATTATAGCTACATTTAATATTACAGCATTATAAACAGTTCCATATTCAACACCTATGGGATGAATTTTTCATGCTATCAGTACAAATCTCCACCCCAAAATATAGTAGAACATCTTCTCAGAAGAATGGAATGGGATGTTGAAGAAAAGGAAGAAGAACATACCAATCTTATACTCAGGTTTGCCCAAATAGTATAAGTAGACACCCTTCTTGAGACCGACCGAATACACGTGACGAAGCACGGTGGTGGGAGCATCACGCTCAATTGGAATATGTTCAATGACTATTCTTTAATAGCTCTTTATTAGCAACTATTCAGCAGTTACATCTGATATGATCGATAGAACTAAGCTTGATCTGAAAGTTTGTAGTCTGTCTGTGTTTTTAGAAGGACAGTTTTCTCACTGAATTTTACCGGTGTTGGGGGCGTGGGGGCAGGTGGGGGCAACTGGGTTTCCTCTGCGGCCGCGGATTTCGCTTTCTGCCCTTTCTTCAGCGCCTGCAATTTGTCCCTCTGCTGTCTCAGATACTCGGCTCTCTGCTGAAGCTGTTCCTGCTGCGCTATAGTCAGTTCCTACACACACACACACACACACACACACACACACACACACACACACACACACACACACACACACACACACGTATGCGTTATTAAACTTACATTGTACCTATAATTGCAGAATTATTATTTATCACCCTAATAAAACCCATACTTAGTTTCTAAACGCACTCTCTAAGCCCCTCCCCTTTCCTTTAAAAGGCCACAATTCAGTCCAAGGCTAGACCAATTTTCAGAGAAGTTGCCAAAAATAAATAAATAAAAAAATATATATATAATTACAGCTCTTATGTTGGCACTGAAGTTTCTACAAATGAAAACATAATACAAACGTGAATTCTGTTTAGTCAATCCTAAGGAAGGTGAGAAATCAATGACCTGAAAAGAGCTGGGACCACCGTTTCCAAGGTTACTGTTGGTAATACACTAAGACGTCATGGTTTGAAATCATGCATGGCACGGAAGGTTCCCCTGCTTAAACCAGCACATGTCCAGGCACGTCTTAAGTTTGCCAATGACCATTTGGATGATCCAGAGGAGTCATGGGAGAAAGTCTTGTGGTCAGATGAGACCAAAATAGAACTTTTGGGTCATAATTCCACTCAACGTGTTTGGAGGAAGAAGAATGATGAGTACCATCCCAAGAACACCATCCCTACTGTGAAGCATGGGGGTGGTAGCATCATGCTTTGGGGGTGTTTTTCTGCACATGGGACAGGGCGACTGCACTGTATTAAGGAGAGGATGACCGGGGCCATGTATTGCGAGATTTTGGGGAACAACCTCCTTCCCTCAGTTAGAGCATTGAAGATGGGTTTAAGCTGGGTCTTCCAACATGACAATGACCCGAAGCACACAGCCAGGATAACCAAGGAGTGGCTCTGTAAGAAGCATATCAAGGTTCTGGCGTGGCCTAGCCAGTCTCCAGACCTAAACCCAATAGAGAATCTTTGGAGGGAGCTCAAACGCCGTGTTTCTCAGCGACAGGCCAGAAACCTGACTGATCTAGAGAAGATCTGTGTGGAGAAGTGGGCCAAAATCCCTCCTGCAGTGTGTGCAAACCTGGTGAAAAACTACAGGAAACATTTGACCTCTGTAATTGCAAACAAAGGCTCCTGTACCAAATATTAACATTGACTTTCTCAGGTGTTTAAATACTTATTTGCAGCTGTATCATACAAATAAATAGTTTAAAAATCATACATTGTGATTTCTGGATTTTATTTTTTTTAGATTATGTCTCTCACATTGGACATGCACCTACGATGACAATTTCAGACCCCTCCATGATTTCTAAGTGGGAGAACTTGCAAAATAGCAGGGTGTTTAAATACTTATTTTACGTCATTCATATTTTATGGTATTCATACCTTACTGTATGTCCCAAAAATCATTTGTATGAGGTCCAAGTTGCTTGTCTGGAGGACTCAGGTGTTAGGGGTTATAAGGCCATTTCCAAATTATTAAAAGCTCATAGATTTTACAGGGAGAAACTTTCAAGAGAAATGGCAAGAGTCTAACATACACCGTAAGGGACTAACATACACCGTGAGGGGGTCAAACATACACCATGAGGGGGTCAAACATACACCGTGAGGGGGTCAAACATACACCTTAAGAGTCTAACATTCACCGTAAGAGTCTAAC
Organism: Silurus meridionalis; assembly: GCF_014805685.1. Lineage (NCBI taxonomy): Eukaryota > Metazoa > Chordata > Actinopteri > Siluriformes > Siluridae > Silurus > Silurus meridionalis. Next base: position 14,081,637 of record NC_060911.1, on the reverse strand, counting down.
ATACACTGTAAGGGTCTAAAATACACCTTAACATGTAGCATTTCTAAAGGTCCACATGGTGAAGCATGGTGGTGGGAGCACCATGTTGAGTTTATGCTGAATGATTCATACATGATCGACATATGAAATGGTCTTGAAGGTTGATTGATCACTTGATTAAAAGGTGTTTAATCACTTGGAAAGGTTCGGAGATTCCAGCTTCCTTCCGCGCCTCTTCCAACCAGCTCTCGGCTGCCTGGTTGGCACTTTTTTCCCGGGACACCAGCGTCAGCGCAGGACCCTTAACCGGTGCTCGGACTGCTGGTAGTGTCTTTGTCTCTGTGCTACAATAGTCTATTGAAAAAAGAAATAATACTCTATTTACACCATTAAAACACAAATATTTCATGTAAGTGTGTGCCCTTACCAGGAGCTTTAGGAGATATACTGGCTGAACTTCTCTCAGAAATCACAGTTTCCCCCACTTTCTGCAACATAAAGTCACCCATGAGTCATTTCCCCCTGATAAAACCACATAAACGTATGTTTATCAAGTAATTGATAATAAATTGATGATCTCTCCTTCATCAAGACCGCTATACCTTGCTGGGGCTGATGATTGGCTGAGCGTGCGTGTGGGCTTTGGCCTGAGGTTCGCTCCCGTTCCTCACCGGTTCTTCACGGAGCGTGGTGGACGTGGAAGCGACCTTCTGGCCCAAGTGCTCTCTGCGAGCCAGCTCCTCCTCATACTCCTCCTTCGAGCGCCTGCACAAATCAGAAGGTGGTGTTGATTCGTGTTCTAGAACAGTTACACATTATCTATATCTAGTATCTAGATCAGAGAACATACTTGAGAACCTCCTGGAGGATCTGCATCTCCTGCTGCTCGAGTTCACTCATCACATCCGTACCGTCGGTTAAGCAGTCAGGCAGCGCTCCTATGACGCACGGATATAAACAAAAACAGATATTTTATTCAGCTGTTATTTCAGCACAGATGTGTGAGTTTTTTATTTTGAGGTTTGAGAGTTAGGAGCCTTGCTCAAGGGCCCATCAGTGGTAGCTTGTTGGTCCTGGTTTTTGAACTGGTGTACACAGCCTTTCTAGCCAAAGACCAATGCCTTAACCACTGAGCTCCACCTCCTGAACAGATATGTGTTCAATTTAGAAAAAAATTAAAGACCCATGGCATACCTTTCCTCTCCTTAATGACACGCAGGGCCTGAAGCTGCAGCTCCACGTTCTTCTGCACCATCAGCGAGCGAAACATCTGAAAGTCATTTGTGGCCAGCACTGGCTGGAAGAGAGCCTGGGGAAAATCCAGAAGAAGAGAAAACAGATTAACAGTTGCAACTAAAATAAATAGAGCCGGCTGGATTTACGTAACCGGGATTACCCTTAATTCCTCTCGATGGTAATGGTGGGTTTCAAATACAATTCACCTGAAATGATAAATTCGATTTACAGAACGTAAAAAAAAAAAAAAAAAAAGTGGACCAAAAGGTTTTTTATGGTATTTGAGACACGTTTGTATGCTCCACGGTCAAGTCAATGAGGCGCAGTCCAGATGGAATTACATGGTGGTGAAGTATGGAATGGTTGCCATGTTGGTTCCATTCACCCCATTGGAATAAGTCTCCAATCTTCCCTACGTCAAAATTACCCCAATCCATAACCCACCATGTTTACTGTGGGGGTGAGGCAGTCTGCTTGAACGTGAAACTAAACAACGGAGGAAGAATTCCAGGGTGTGATTCGCCATTGTTTTTTTATTAGAACCGTTTCAGTTTGGTATGAAAGTTTGGACCGATTCTGAGCGAAACAAAGAGATTATAAGATTGACCATGTGCTGATCAGCTAACAAATAAAAGACATGTCACAGACATGGTCTTGTCTCCTTTTCCCTTTTTCCAGAGCTCGGATTCTGTGGAAAACTGGTGCAAAAGACACGGCCCGCGGTTCATCCCGGTGTCCTGAAGCCGCTTCCTCTGACTCAGTAACCCGGATCAGAGTGAGCCTGTTAATCTGCTAACAGATCGGGTTTACGTGAGTCACTTACACCTTTAACTCCTCCATTTCTGGAGTCAGAGTGAAACGCTACAAGTTCCCTTTACAAACACTCGGGTGGAGGAATAATGAACACACATGAAGCAGCTAACGATGCACTTAGTGCCTTCGAACGCATTAGCTTTTCACAAATCATGCTTAAATGCGAAAAAGATTATGATTTCCTGTTGTGTCTTCGGGAAGATGCAGCTCTACCTCTGCCATGTTAATCTCGATTCTACGTGACTCTCAGGACACGCCCCCGGTCTCCGGAGTGCTGCGATACGTCAAATTCGAAACCGAGGAGAAATCAATCTAAAATATGGGTCGCAAATTATCTACTGATAATTATATGAAAATAGTTTTTTTTTTTTTTTACAGACGCAAAAATGTTCAAATATACAAATGCTATACTGTAACTGCACCACAACAGCAACTTTTATGTCGATGCGAATTGGTGAATCTTACCATATATATATATATATATATATATATATATATATATATATATATATATATATATATATATATATATATATATACAGGAGTGCAGAATTATTAGGCAAGTTGTATTTTGAGGATTAATTTTATTTGAGGATTAATTTGAACAACAACCATGTTCTCAATGAACACAAAAACTCATTAATATCAAAGCTGAATATTTTTGGAAGTAGTTTTAGTTTTAGCTATTTTAGGGGGATATCTGTGTGTGCAGGTGACTATTACTGTGCATAATTATTAGGCAACTTAACAAAAAACAAATTCATACCCATTTCAATTATTTATTTTTACCAGTGAAACCAATATAACATCTCAACATTCACAAATATACATTTCTGACATTCAAAACCAAACAAAACAAATCAGTGACCAATATAGCCACCTTTCTTTGCAAGGACACTCAAAAGCCTGCCATCCATGGATTCTGTCAGTGTTTTGATCTGTTCACCATCAACATTGCGTGCAGCAGCAACCACAGCCTCCCAGACACTGTTCAGAGAGGTGTACTGTTTTCCTCCTTGTAAATCGCACATTTGATGATGGACCACAGGTTCTCAATGGGGTTCAGATCAGGTGAACAAGGAGGCCATATCATTAGATTTTCTTCTTTTATACCCTTTCTTGCCAGCCACGCTGTGGAGTACTTGGGCGTGTGTGATGGAGCATTGTCCTGCATGAAAATCATGTTTTTCTTGAAGGATGCAGACTTCTTCCTGTACCACTGCTTGAAGAAGGTGTCTTCCAGAAACTGGCAGTAGGACTGGGAGTTCAGCTTGACTCCATCCTCAACCCGAAAAGGCCCCACAAGCTCATCTTTGATGATACCAGCCCAAACCAGTACTCCACCTCCACCTTGCTGGCGCCTGAGTCGGACTGGAGCTCTCTGCCCTTTACCAATCCAGCCACGGGCCCATCCATCTGGCCCATCAAGACTCACTCTCATTTCATCAGTCCATAAAACCTTAGAAAATCAGTCTTGAGATATTTCTTGGCCCAGTCTTGACGTTTCAGCTTGTGTGTCTTGTTCAGTGGTGGTCGACTTTCTGCCTTTCTTACCTTGGCCATGTCTCTGAGTATTGCACACCTTGTGCTTTTGGGCACTCCAGTGATGTTGCAGCTCTGAAATATGGCCAAACTGGTGGCAAGTGGCATCTTGGCAGCTGCACGCTTGACTTTTCTCAGTTCACGGGCAGTTATTTTGCGCCTTGGTTTTTCCACACGCTTCTTGCGACCCTGTCGACTATTTTGAATGAAACGCTTGATTGTTCGATGATCACGCTTCAGAAGCTTGGCTATTTTAAGACTGCTGCATCCTCTGCAATATATCTCACTATTTTTGACTTTTCTGAGCCTGTCAAGTCCTTCTTTTGACCCATTTTGCCAAAGGAAAGGAAGTTGCCTAATAATTATGCACACCTGATATAGGGTGTTGATGTCATTAGACCACACCCCTTCTCATTACAGAGATGCACATCACCTAATATGCTTAATTGGTAGTAGGCTTTCCAGCCTATACAGCTTGGAGTAAGACAACATGCATAACGAGGATGATGTGGTCAAAATACTCATTTGCCTAATAATTCTGCACTCCCTGTATATATATATATATATATATATATATATATATATATATATATATATATATATATATATATATATATATATATATATAAAAATCAACATACTCCTTTGAAATAGTTACTTTATAGATATACACACACACACACACACACACACACACACCTTTATATATAATTTTTATTTCAGTGTATGGTTGCTCACCTGCAAGGATTTGGACTTGGCAAAAGGAGACGAGCAGGCAGCCAGAAACTGCTGTTCACTGATACCTACTTCCTGCATGTAGTTTTCTAACAACTTCTCTACCTGAAAGAGGATTCATGTCAATGTACAGATGAAAGAAATGATATGTAAAGGCATAAATAGCGAAATTAGGGGAAATTAAGACAAATCTGTTTATTTATTCATAGGTTTGAAAAAATAAAACAGCGTTTGACCAAAGATAACATTTAAATGTATCAAATTTACACAAGTGAGCAATAAGGGCCTTGCTCAAGGGCCCCAGCAAAGGTGGAGGCATTCTCATTAAAACATCTCATCCCCTGTGCAACCACTTCCCTCAAAATGATGTGTGTTACGTTATTTTACTCACCAGTTGTTTGTATTGCTGATGGATTTCTGTGTATGATAATTTATTTTCCTCTTCGTCGTCAAACACTGAGAGAACATGAGACATATGCAGAGTTATTACTACACTATCACTACATATAACTATATTTCAATTTATTAATAGATATATATATATATATATATTATTATTCATGTACATTTGGAGTAGGAGGAGTGTCAGTGTTACTGTATTACATAAGCAAATACGGCTTTTCTACTATATGTTGCAAAACAAATCAACTTGCATATGCATGAGTTTACATTGTGTGTGTGAGTATAGCATATGTTACTCTGTAGATACTCTGTACATATACTATAATCACACACACACACACACACACTGTAGAGTGTGTGTGTGTGTGTAGTACAGTGGAACCTCGGAGCTCGTGGCCTCAGCGCTCGCGACCTCGCATGCTCGCGACTTTCATTCCGACCGGCGACTCTCATTCAGATCGGCTCGTGAGCAACCGCGAGCTGCTCAAAACGCTAGTTTTAACATTTCCAATCAAGGTTTATCTCATTAAAACACACTTCAGCATACTATATAAAGTGAGTACCCATTACTGTATTTTCTGTACTGTATTGTACTGTATTTTCTGTACTTCTCTACTGCATACTTTACTGTAGCTTTACTTTATTTTTTTTAATTAAGCATTGTAATTGCTGTTAATTTACATAAAGTATTGTTAAAATAGTCTCATAATTAAGTGTTATGGAGTGAAATAGTGTTATTTACTCATTTAAATCGATTTCATATAGTGTTCTTTGGGTTTTTACTGGGTTGGAAGGCGATCAAAGGTCGCGAAAATTCGGAACTCGCGACCGGTCTTGGTCCCTAACCCTCGCGAGCTCCGAGGTTCCACTGTATATGTTACTCTACAGTGTGTATGTGAGTATAGTACATGTTACGCCTGTATGAGTATAGTATATGTTACTCTACAGTGTGTGTGTGTGTGTGTGTGTGTGTGTGTGTGTGTGTGTGTGTGTGAGTATAGTATATGTTACTCTTCAGTGTGTGTGAGTATAGTATATGTTACTCTACAGTGTGTGTGAGTATAGTATATGTTACTCTACAGTGTGTGTGAGTATAGTATATGTTACTCTACAGTGTGTGTGAGAGTATAGTATATGTTACTCTACAGTGTGTGTGAGAGTATAGTATGTTACTCTACAGTGTGTGTGAGAGTATAGTATATGTTACTCTACAGTGTGTGTGAGAGTATAGTATATGTTACTCTACAGTGTGTGTGAGAGTATAATATGTTACTCTACAGTGTGCGAGTATAGTATATGTTACTCTACAGTGTGCGAGTATAGTATATGTTACTCTACAGTGTGTGTGTGAGTATAGTATATGTTACTCTACAGTGTGTGAGTATAGTATATGTTACTCTACAGTGTGTGTGTGTGTGTGTGTGTGTGTGAGTATAGTATATGTTACTCTACAGTGTGTGTGTGAGTATAGTATATGTTACTCTACAGTGTGTGAGTATAGTATATGTTACCTACAGTGTGTGTGTGTGTGTGTGTGTGTGTGTGTGTGTGAGTATAGTATATGTTACTCTACAGTGTGTGTGAGTATAGTATATGTTACTCTACAGTGTGTGTGTGTGAGTATAGTATATGTTACTCTACAGTGTGTGTGTGAGAGTATAGCATATGTTACTCTACAGTGTGTGAGTATAGTATATGTTACTCTACAGTGTGTGTGTGTGTGTGTGTGAGTATAGTATATGTTACTCTACAGTGCATGTGTGAGTATAGTATATGTTACTCTACAGTGTGTGAGTATAGTATATGTTACTCTACAGTGTGTGTGTGTGTGTGTGTGTGTGTGTGTGTGTGTGAGTATAGTATATGTTACTCTACAGTGTGTGTGAGTATAGTATATGTTACTCTACAGTGTGTGTGTGTGTGAGTATAGTATATGTTACTCTACAGTGTGTGTGTGTGAGAGTATAGCATATGTTACTCTACAGTGTGTGTGAGTAGTATATGTTACTCTACAGTGTGTGTGTGTGTGTGTGAGTATAGTATATGTTACTCTACAGTGCATGTGTGAGTATAGTATATGTTACTCTACAGTGTGTGAGTATAGTATATGTTACTCTACAGTGTGTGTGTGTGTGTGTGTGTGTGTGTGTGAGTATAGTATATGTTACTCTACAGTGTGAGTATAGTATATGTTACTCTACAGTGTGTGTGTGTGTGAGTATAGTATATGTTACTCTACAGTGTGTGTGAGTATAGTATATGTTACTCTACAGTGTGCGAGTATAGTATGTTACTCTACAGTGTGCGAGTATAGTATATGTTACTCTACAGTGTGTGTGAGAGTATAGTATGTTACTCTACAGTGTGTGTGAGTATAGTATATGTTACTCTACAGTGTGTGTGAGTATAGTATATGTTACTCTACAGTGTGTGTGTGTAAGTATAGTATATGTTACTCTACAGTGTGTGTGTAAATATAGTATATGTTACTCTACAGTGTGCGAGTATAGTATATGTTACTCTACAGTGTGTGTGTGTGTGAGTATAGTATATGTTACTTTACAGTGTGTGTGAGTATAGTATATGTTACTCGACAGTGTGCGAGTATAGTATACAGTGTGTGAGTATAGTATATGTTACTCTACAGTGTGCGAGTATAGTATGTTGCTCTACAGTGTGCGAGTATAGTATATGTTTCTCTACAGTGTGTGTGTGTGAGAGTATAGTATATGTTACTCTACAGTGTGCAAGTATAGTATATGTTACTCTACAGTGTGTGTGAGTATAGTATATGTTACTCTACAGTGTGTGTGTGTGTGTGTGTGTGTGTGTGTGTGAGTATAGTATATGTTACTCTACAGTGTGTGTGTGTGTGTGTGTGTGTGAGAGTATAGTATATGTTACTCTACAGTGTGTGTGTGTATGTGTGAGTATAGCATATGTTACTCTGTAGATACTCTGTACATATACTATAATCACACACACACACACACACACACACACACACACACACTATAGAGTGTGTGTGTGTGTGTAGTACAGTGGAACCTCGGAGCTCGCGGCCTCAGCGCTCGTGACCTCGCATGCTCGCGACTTTCATTCCGACCGGCGACTCTCATTCAGATCGGCTCGTGAGCAACCACAAGCTGCTCAAAACGCTAGTTTTAACATTTCCAATCAAGGTTTATCTCATTAAAACACACTTCAGCATACTATATAAAGTGAGTACCCATTACTGTATTTTCTGTACTGTATTGTACTGTATTTTCTGTACTTCTCTACTGCATACTTTACTGTAGCTGTACTTTATTTTTTTTAATTAAGCATTGTAATTGCTGTTAATTTACATAAAGTATTGTTAAAATAGTCTCATAATTAAGTGTTATGGAGTGAAATAGTGTTATTTACTCATTTAAATCGATTTCGTATAGTGTTCTTTGGGTTTTTACTGGGTTGGAAGGGGCGTATCAAAAGGTCGCGAAAATTCGGAACTCGCGACCGGTCTTGGTCCCTAACCCTTGCGAGCTCCGAGGTTCCACTGTATATGTTACTCTACAGTGTGTATGTGAGTATAGTACATGTTACGCTTCCGTGTATGAGTATAGTATATGTTACTCTACAGTGTGTATGTGTGTGTGTGTGTGTGTGAGAGTATAGTATATGTTACTCTTCAGTGTGTGTGAGTATAGTATATGTTACTCTACAGTGTGTGTAAGTATAGTATATGTTACACTACAGTGTGTGAGTATAGTATATGTTACTCTACAGTGTGTGTGAGTATAGTATGTTACTCTACAGTGTGTGTGAGTATAGTATATGTTACTCTACAGTGTGTGTGAGAATATAGTATATGTTACTCTACAGTGTGTGTGAGAGTATAGTATATGTTACTCTACAGTGTGTGTGAGAGTATAGTATATGTTACTCTACAGTGTGTGTGAGAGTATAATATATGTTACTCTACAGTGTGCGAGTATAGTATGTTACTCTACAGTGTGCGAGTATATGTTACTCTACAGTGTGCGAGTATAGTATATGTTACTCTACAGTGTGTGTGTGAGTATAGTATATGTTACTCTACAGTGTATGTGTGAGTATAGTATATGTTACTCTACAGTGTGTGAGTATAGTATATGTTACTCTACAGTGTGTGTGTGTGTGTGTGTGTGTGTGTGTGTGTGTGTGTGAGTGAGTATAGTATATGTTACTCTACAGTGTGTGAGTATAGTATATGTTACTCTACAGTGTGTGTGAGTATAGTATATGTGACTCTACAGTGTGTGTGTGTGTGTGTGTGTGAGAGTATAGCATATGTTACTCTACAGTGTGTGTGAGTATAGTATATGTTACTCTACAGTCAGCAAGTATAGTATATGTTACTCTACAGTGTGCGAGTATAGTATATGTTACTCTACAGTGTGTGTGTGAGTATAGTATATGTTACTCTACAGTGTGTGTGAGAGAGTATAGTATATGTTACTGTACAGTGTGTGTGTGAGAGTATAGTATATGCTACTCTACAGTGTGTGTGTGAGTATAGTATATGTTACTCTACAGTGTGTGTGAGTATAGTACATGTTACTCTACAGTGTGTGTGAGTAGAGTATATGTTACTCGACAGTGTGCGAGTATAGTATACAGTGTGCGAGTATAGTATATGTTACTCTACAGTGTGCGAGTATAGTATATAGTACTCTACAGTGTGTGTGAGTATAGTATATGTTACTCTACAGTGTGTGTGTGAGAGTATAGTATATGTTACTCTACAGTGTGTGTGAGTATAGTATATGTTACTCTACAGTGTGTGTGTGTGTGTGTGTGTGTGTGTGTGTGAGTATAGTATGTTACTCTACAGTGTGTGTGTGAGTATAGCATGTTACTCTACAGTGTGTGTGTGAGTATAGTATATGTTACTCTACAGTGTGTGTGAGTATAGTATATGTTACTCTACAGTGTGTGTGTGAGTATAGTATATGTTACTCTACAGTGTGTGTGAGTATAGTATGTTACTCTACAGTGTGTGTGAGTATAGTATATGTTACTCTACAGTGTGTGTGTGTGTGTGTGTGTGAGTATAGTATATGTTACTCTACAGTGTGTGTGAGTATAGTATATGTTACTCTACAGTGTGTGTGTAAGTAAAGTATATGTTACTCTACACTGTGTGTGTGTGTGTGTGTGTGTGTGTGTGTGTGTAATTAGAATGACGTAGTAGTTTGTATACATAATGTAAATATGGTGCAATATTAATGACCTAAAATATCAGGATGAATTCTATTAAAGGAGGCGGAAAAAGATTCCATTCACTTCCGGTTGCATGTTTCTGTTGGGCTGCTTTAAATCTTTACCTGGAGAACCTACACACACGTCCCCTCAGCCCCAAACCCAGACTTATTATTATACCAAAAGATAAAGATACTTATTGGTTTATTATTCGAATAAAGAGTTCAGGAGAAATTACCTGTACATTTGTTCTCCATGAAATCAGTGAGCGGGATGAGCCACTCAGGACTGCCCAGATACCCGGCGATGCTCTCCACGACCCACTCACTGTCCTCCGCCATGACCCCCAACACTCCCACTCCCGTTTTCCCTTAGTGATTTTTACTTTCCAATGTCTCCAGCAGCGGCTCAGCTCGGCGTCGGACCGGGACACCTTCAGCGCCGCCGGCTCGGACATCCGCCTCCCGCAGCTCCGAGACCTGGCCAAAACAACACG
>NC_060911.1:14008711-14063711 GCF_014805685.1 Silurus meridionalis | reverse complement strand
GTCACAGACTCTCGTGTCTGGTGTCATGTTCGTAAAGAGATGTTAGGAAGGAGTCTCCAGCGTCGGCGCTTTGTTCCTCTCATGGAGCTGCACATGCTAGGAATAGTTTTGCATTCGTGTCCATCAGAGAACAGTTGAGAACCTCAACAACGATGGAACCGTGACGTACCGTAACGGACATTCGGTGTTGAGGACAGGGGTCGGTTCCTCACAAGGTTTCTTCCTCATGAAGAAGTCTCAGGGATTTCCTCTTTTCTGTTTTTTGAGACACATGTTCCTTTTGTGTAGGTCAAATGCAAAACCAGATGTTGACAGTGAACTAGTGGAAGAACGTTCTTGGGGGTCCGAATGGGACATTTGTATGTAGAACTGGTTTTTTTTTGGTTTGAGAAGACTGGAGACTTATTCTAATGGGGTGAAAGGAACCAACTTGGCAACCATTTCATACTCCACCACCACGCACTTGCATCTGGACAAGACGATGAAGCGTACGTCCGAGTTCTGGAAGCGTTTTTTGTGGGTTGGAGTGAATTTATCTGTGGAACGACCTGCCCAGTCACTGCACCTGAATCCCATTGAGCTGCTCTGGGATGAACTGGATGAAAGGAAAGTTCTAGTGAAGAATATTTTTGGCAGGTTTTTACCAGAGGCACGGCAAAGAATCGCAGCTGAACGTTTGGAGACACGGACTGTCCAGATGTTGTGTACAGCTGTTCTTCATGCGTTAAATATAGAAAAAAAGTGGGGCATGTTGCATAGAAACAAAAGGAACATGCACGTGTTTCTCAAAAACCATAAAAGACTCTGCATTTCCTCCTCTCTCAGGTGCTGTATGTTACAAAATATAGTCGACTGCACGTGTGTTTTAGACGTTTTTGTCGACTTCTCACATACGCCAGAATCCGAGCGAAAAAAGGTCGCAAATATTCAGAACAATTTCAATCATTTGGGAAATGAAGCAGTTTTACCTCATAAAGGTTCACGTTTTGTTTTCCGTCTCCAGAAGCACCTGGAATTCACTGAAAGAACAAGGCTGGATAGCAGTGTGAGGCAAAAGTATTGGCACCTCCGTAAGTGCACGCACAACAGCGTATTTCGCTTCATGCTTTAAATAAGATACATTCAGGATAAAGACGTCAATCACAGCACTCGCCTCCAGGCTTTGGTTTGTGCTGCAGACACGCTTTTAAACACTGTACAGTTTGAGTTTTAGTGTTGGTGTAAAAAAACTTCAAATTTCTGTTTAAAAATCAAATATGGCAAAGTGGTTGTGATGAAGAACGACGTCATGGATAGAAAAATATACGGCCTCTGTCCCGGTTCTAACATAGAAACGTGTCGTAAAAGCAATAACAATAATCACGTGGCTGAAGGCGGATCTGAAAACATCTGAAACGTGTCGGTTGTGTAAACCGAGCTGCGGCGTGTGCTACGTTCGGACGCTGAGGAGCGTCTCGTCTTTCAGACGTCTGCAGTAAAAATCCCAGCTCACGTACGAGTGAGGTACAGTACAGTGATGCATCAGGGAAAGGGGCGTGGCTATGCAAATGACGCAGGGATCAAGGCTAAACAGAGAAACAAACAAGTACGCAAAAGAATTCATACACAACCAACCAGCCGAACAAACAAACACAAACATAAATGAACAAACAAAAATCCACAAACGAGAAAATATCGACCAATAAATCCATAACGAATGAGTATATGATAGAAATGACAGTGAAAAAAATAAACGAATAAACAAAAAAGTCAAACAAATATTAATAGACAAACAGTCAGATGGGTATTAAACAAAGAATTATTTTAATATTTAATTGCTTATTTTAAATAATTATTGTATATGTTTTTTTTTATAAAAAATAGACAAATCAATTAACATTAAAAAGTATAAAGAAAGGAAGAAAGAAAGAAAGAAAGAAAGAAAGAAAGAAAGAAAGAAAGAAAGAAAGAAAGAAAGAAATATAGGTGGAAAAAAAATTAAGTAAAAGAAATGAGCTGAAAATAAATCAAGAAAGAAAGAAAGAAAGAAAAAAAGAAGGAAAGAAAAAAAGATACATAACTGAATGAAGTTTGGAACCAAAAACAAATAAAACGATTAGTAAAGAAGTAAAAACTATAAACAGCTGGTAAATAATGAAGAAAGAAAGGCACAGATAAACAAACAAACAAATAAACAAACAAACAAACAAACGAACAGACAAACAGACATGCTGCTGATTGGGGACGGCGTCCAGGCTTGTTTAAAGCGTCATAGAAAATAAACAGAGGAAGAAATAAACGAAAGAATAAGTAAACAATTTCCGTTGTTACTGTTTCTACACAAAGGGATTTATGAGGTCTTCTCGTCGTCATGGCGACCGTACATTCTCAGGTGCTCCCCCTGCTGGTTTGCGCCGCGACGAATTTAAAGGTAAAAAATATCAAATATAAAATATAAAACGAGGCAGGTTTCAAAAGGAGGCGTGAAAAAAACGTGTCATGTTCATTACAAAACGTGTGCGGGATGAATCATAAATAATAATGATAATAAAATATTCGAGAATATATTAAGAATAAATAATAAATACTGTACAGAAGTCTATGGTCGGTGCCTCCTGCCCTTATCTTACAGAGAGGCGTTCGGACCCGCTGTGTCCTCCGTGTGACCCGTGTGACCTTTGACCCCAGCGGTGCTCCAGCTGCAGGTGGGAATCTTGTTGGGTTGCAGCGGTTTAGCGTACGGCGAGCGCCAGTCTCTATCAAACACCGCTCTCAGTCTCCCGGACAGTGTGGAGCTTCTCCCCGGCTCACTGACCACCAGGCCGGCTCCTGCGTTATACACAAACTCGTTCCCCACCCAGTCCAGATTCCCTGACAAACACACACACACACACACACACACACACACACACAAAAATACACCTGAGACTGGATTCATCAATCACAATTTAGAATCACTTTCAGGAACCCGGGTATTAAAATAATAAAAAAAAATAAAAAAATAAAAAATAAAAAATGTAAATAAAAATTATATATATATATATGTGTGTTTTTAATACTTATTTAATTATTTATTTATTTATTTTATTTTTTATTTTTTTAGTAATTAGTTAATTTTAATGTTATTTAGGCAAAATTAAAAGAATTTATTAGTTTTACATTCTCATATGTATCTGGGAAAAAAAAGAAAAAAAAAGATGTAATAATGATGCTTGAAATGGATTTTTGCCTCAAAAGTAAAAATATTTCCAATATATATATTATTAATAATATCATTTTTATTAATAATAATATAGTAATAATAAAAAATAAAAATAATCAAATATTAATATTAATTATTATAATATTTCCCTGGCCCACCCCGGCCCACCCGGGCCCAGCCCCGGCCCACCTCGGCCCAGCCCCGGCCCTGCAATCTACTAGATTGTCAGAAATGAAATGAAGATTCGAGGTTTTAGAAGAATTACCTATATACACAGAGTTATCGGTCACCACGTATCTGTGATGGTGAACGTCTTGAGGAGAGCCGTCGTCTCGCACACGAGGACTGAAGAACCTCTGCACAGACCATAAACACCATCAATATACACTACATGAACAAACATATTTCGTGTTTTTTCTCCAAACTGAGCAGGACATTTTCCTTTCACTTCAAAGAAAGTTCAAATAAACTTTTCCTTCACTTCAAAGAAAGAAAGAAAGAAAGAAGAAAGAAAGAAAGAGAGAAAGAAAGAAAGAAAGAAAGAAAGAAAGAGAGAAAGAAAGAAAGAAAGAAAGAAAGAAAGAAAGAAAGAAAGAGAGAAAGAAAGAAAGAAAGAAAGAAAGAAAGAAAGAAAGAAAGAAAGAAAGAAAGAGAGAAAGAAAGAAAGAAAGAAAGAAAGAAAGAAAGAAAGAAAGAGAGAAAGAAAGAAAGAAAGAAAGAAAGAAAGAAAGAAAGAAAGAAAGAAAGAAAGAAAGTGATTGACACTATTGAACACCTTTAGGAATTTGAACTGGAACTGCACCCCAGGCCTCCTCACCTCACCTACATCAGTTCTTGACTTTACAAACACCCTTGTATCTGAATGAACCTCCACAAATCTACACAAAATCTAGTGGAACATTGTAGAAATAGTGATTGAATCCTATTAAACACTTCAACTGCAGTAATATACCCCATTTTATTTAAAAACGGAAAATAAATAGGAAAACTAGCACTTACAGGTAAAGTCCACTAGATGTCAGAATAGCATTTAATGTTAGGATAAATTATTCCTTTTGCAAATTCAAACCATTTTATGTTTTGATTGACACGAAAGAAAGAAAGAAAGAAAGAAAGAAAGAAAGAAAGAAAGAAAGAAAGAAAGAAGTATCTTTAAGAAAGAAAGAAAGAAAGAAAGAAAGAAAGAAAGAAAGAAAGAGAAAGTGGGAAAGAAAGAAGGAAAGAAAGAAAGAAAGAAAGAAAGAAAGAAAGAAAGAAAGAAAGAGAGAAAGTGAGAAAGAAAGAAAGAAAGAAAGAAAGAAAGAAAGAAAGAAAGAAAGAACCTGGTTTTACTAAAACCCTTGTAGCTGAATGAACACAAATCTGCCTGAAATCTTCCCAGAACAGTGGAGATAATGAGAGTAAATTCAGACTACATGTGGAACTGGATGTTCACAAATCAGACTTTTGTCTATAAAACTTGTGAAAAAGTGAAATGTGTAGGAGTTTATACACACGGCCTCCATGGAGCAGTTGGAGATCTGAATGCACAGGTTCTGTAAGGACCACAGGAAGTTGAAGGTGAGTGGGTGCGTTTGCTCTCGGCAGCTGATCAGCAGACGGATTTGGAGGTTTTTCAGGACCAGAGCCTCGCGCAGCATGCCGTCGATACGCGACCAGTACTTACTGCGGTGAAACAGAAGAAAGGGACTTGAAGAAAACGAGGTGGAAAAAATGCATTACTGGTGTCACTGGTTTTGTTACGTGAGCCCACACTGATAAACGTGTCAACCTGATGACATTATTAAGGGATGGAAAATGCCAAACAGCAGCTTCTAATTCGTCATTAACACGATGTATTAATAATGATATCGCTTGTCCTGAAGTTTATCAGTTCTCGGTTAGCATCCTTATTCCTATTTATATATATTTATCTCCCTATATAAACGGAATGGGATCAGGACTCACGTGTGTGAAGTGCTGCTCAGGAGAGGCAGATAATCTGTCATGGAGATGCAGATGAAGCGCTTGGCGTCCTGGATGACCCGGAAAATGGCTTCGGTGTCCGTGGTCCTGTCTTTGGGACGGAAGATATTCGGGGAGCTCTGGCACAAAACAAGAACATTGTTCCAATAAACAAGGCACTTTGTCTTTATTGTTTCTATGCAAAAACAAAACAAAAAAAACATTGTTTTTTAAACAACATCAAACAAATATATGTATATTTATTTACACAGAAAAAATCCTCCCTTTCGCGTTGATACATCGTTACGGTTGTTTTATTTCTCTGAAAAAAAAAAAAAAAAAAAAGGCGAGGCAAACAAGAATTGGACAATGAATGATTGGAGTCCAAATTTGTCTTTAACAGAAGAACTCGTGTCAGATGGAGACCAAGAGGGAAGATCCTAGCGGACTTCCTCACCCCCACATTCAAACATGGAGATGGAAGTGTAATGGTTTGGGGTTGTTCTGGAGCAGGGATACGTTTTGGAAACTTATTCCAATTAAATGGAAAGGAATCAGGATCCAACATGGCTATCATTTTATACTTCACCATTACTTCATGCAATTCCGTCTGGACTGCGCCTCGTTGGAACCGACTTCAGTCGTCTGAAGTGTTATCTATCTATTTATTAAATGTCCTGCCCAGTCAGTGCACCTTAATCCTACTGAACTGCTCTGGGATGAACTGGATTGCAAGATCAGAAACAAAACACTAAAACACTTAATATTTCATGGCTTTTGTTTAATTGGAACAACTGTAAAATGAAAAAACGCACAGGAATTGGACATTAAATGACTAGAAGAAAGTTCTATAGACTTTCTGAAAATAAAAAAGTTTGTCATTCGGTTTTTTTTTTTGGAAGAGATGGAGAAGTTCTCAGTGTCCAAATAGATCTCTCTGAAGAGAGTCCTTGCTCAGGGGCAGAGTAGCTGCAAACTTGAGATTGATTACAGCCTGCAAGCTCTTCGGGACAGTACATCATATCACTCGCAGCTCTTTTTCTGGCAATTTATAAGAAGCCATCGATCAGAAAGCAGCAAGATTTATTTCAGACCAAATCTTCACCTTCTTCGTGTTTTGTTGATCAGTGCATATGGCCTTCTACAAATACATCAATCGTAAAAATATTTAATAGACATTTATTATTTATACATTTGCATTTATGGCATTTGGCAGACACCTTTATCCAGAGAGAATTACAGCTGAACAGTGACAGGTTGGCCAAATGCCATTAATGTTAATGTCAACACACACTGGCCACAATACACAGTTTTTTAGTTACTAGGACTTACTTTAGTTATTAGTTACAAAGCTACTGGGACATTTAGTGTCTATGCTGTATAGAAACAGTCTCCTGTCTACATCAATGGTTCTGGAACAATGAAACATCAGTGGAATGAAGAGAGAGGGTCTCCAGCTCCTGGGAGTTCCTGGGAGTCCGCATCTCTCACGATCTGTCCTGGCACCAGAACACTTCAGCTTGGGAAGCTGCAACAAAGTCTATACTTTTGAAAAAAGGCTTAAGAAAGTTGATCTTTCCCTCGAGAATTTTACAGCTGCATTATTAAAAGCATCATAATAAAAATTCATGAATAAAAACACATTGTGTGGCACTCCACTACCTGCCATTGAGCACCTTCAACACAGTGGATGCATACATAGAGCACACATCTTCATTACGTCCTTCTCACATCCTAGTCACAAACTGCTTAGACTCCATCTATCCAGAACATTTAGAATATAGAAATATTTGCACCAAAACCGTATTGTAAATTTATTTACCTTCCTACCCTTACCTACCTACCTACTTACCTACCCTACCCCTACCTACCTACCCTACCCTTACCTACCTACCCACCCACCTACCCACCCCACCCACCCACCCACCCCACTCACCCCCACCCACCCACATACCCACCTGCTCACCCCACCCACCCCACCACCCACCCACCCACCCACCCACCCACCTTACCCACCCACCCACCCACCTCCCACCCCACCCACCCACATACCCACCTGCCCACCCCACCCACCCACCCACCCACCCCACCCACCCACCCACCCACCCACCTACCCACCCACCCACCCACCCACCCACCTCCCACCCCACTCACCCCACCCACCCACCCACCCTTACCTACCCACCCACCCACCCACCCACCTTCCCACCCCACTCACCCCACCCACCCACCCACCCTTACCTACCCACCCCACCCTACCCACCCACCCACCTTCCCACCCCACTCCACCCCACCCACCCATCTACCCCACCCACCCTTACCTACCTACCTACCCACCCCACCCTTACCTACCCACCCACCCACCCACCCTACCCTTACCTACCCACCCCACCCACCCACCTCCCACCCCACTCTACCCCACCCACCCACATACCCACCTACCCACCTTCCCACCTTCCCACCCCACCCACATACCCACCTGCTCACCCCACCCACCCACCCACACCACCCTTCCCTTACCCACATACCCACCTACCCACCCTACCTACCTACCTACCCACCTACCTAACCTACCCTACCCTACACTACCCTAACCTACCCTACCCTACCTACCAGTGGTGGATGAAGGACACAAACCATGTCATTTAGTTATAGTAGAGATATACAAGGTAAAATATGACTCAAGTAAAAGTGCCCCCTTCAAATGTACACAAGTATCAAGTACCTTGTGCCACTTAAACAAATGAGTTGTCTAAGGCCTGGACTTCCCAATATTCTGAAGATCCCAGGTGTGCTGCGGTGTCTGGCACCAAGACTTTTAAGTCCTCTAAGCTGCACTGTAAATTGGACTCTTGTTACAGTTACTTGATCAGACTGAGTTTGGGAATTTGGGGACTGAGTTTTGAGGCAAATTCAACATCTTGAACGTTTTGTCAAGTGCCGAGTATATAATATATGATCGGTGCCATTGAAACGAGATAATTCATTATAATCACATTTCATCTCACTGTGGTTTTAATGTTGTAGCTGATTGTTGTATTACCACTATTACATTCTTCTTATAATTTTTGTCACAAGAATCTTTGCTTAATCAACTCAGTTTTATGTGCAGAGACTCTTAACACACCGATCTATTAACCGAATGATATTAATGAGTCAAACACTGATTGTTCTGCTTGCTGTTGAACTGACACTGAGCTGTACGGTGGTGATTAAGGTAATATCACCAAGCGTCTATCATAAGTTCAAAACAGAGCGCGCGATTGGTGACTTGCTTTGTGCAATTTAAGTTTTTATTCACTAATAAAAAGGAATTTTACAAAATGTGGATCAATAAAAAGTGAGATATTTGGCCTTGAAAGCCCGGATGAATGGGGAGGGTTGCGTTAGGAAGGGCATCCAGCGTAAAAACCGGACCACTTTTGTTAGATACTGACCACTGCAGACCGGGAACATCCCACAAGAGCTGCAGTTTGGGAGATGCACTGACCCAGTCGTCTAGACATAAAATTTGGAAATGTCTCTCAAATCCTCACGCTTGTCCATTTTTCCTGCTTCTAACATGTCAACTTTAAGGACAACATGTTTATTTGCAGCCTAATAAATATATCCACCCACTATAATGTGCTCATAATGTTATAATGTCAATGTTATGCCTGGTGAGTTGGGTCTGTCTGTCTGTCTGTCTGTCATGAAACATGAAATCTACAGCCCTCACCGAGAAGTAGGCTCTGGCCAAGGAGCCGTTGAGGTGAAAAGAGAAATGTTCCTCCTTGCTGTAGA
This sequence comes from Silurus meridionalis, assembly GCF_014805685.1. Classification (NCBI taxonomy): domain Eukaryota; kingdom Metazoa; phylum Chordata; class Actinopteri; order Siluriformes; family Siluridae; genus Silurus; species Silurus meridionalis. The sequence continues at coordinate 14,054,803 of NC_060911.1, read as the reverse complement.
GGGCGCTCAGCCTCTTGCTCCATATTGTGGGGACGAACTCCTTGTACTCCAGCTGCCAGTAAAGGTTAAAGATCCTGTGCAGGTCTACAGCCAAACATCTGCACTCATAAACGACGATGCCGAGCTCCTTCAGCTGCCGCACACAGAGAGAACAGGTTCAAAATTACAAGCACTAATAGAATAAATCGCGTTTTTTTTTTCTACAGAATTGCTGTCACCGTAGACAGAGATCTCCAGTCCATTGCAGCGCTGCCGATGTACACGTGTTTCCTGTCCACCACCCAGAAGGAGGAATGAAGGAGGCCTTTGGTGAGGGCCGTCATGTTCAGGTATCGCACATCAGCACCTAAATCAAGTGAGATACATGCTAGATTGATATATGGAGATATCTCCACGTAGCAAACTAACTAGCCTGGCTAACAAATTCAATTTGCAATTATGCGTTTTTGCTAGTTTGGCTTTTCTGTTGCACTTTCTGTGCATTCAATAATGCTAATGCACAAAGTGGACAAAGTCCACAAAGCTTATACAGAATACACCTTATACAGGACACCTGACTTTTCCACCCATATGTGGTTCTTCTAGCATAAAGTTGGAGGCCTACAATTGTACATTTGTCTTTGGATGGGCTAGCATGAAATTCGCCCCTTATTTGAATTATTAGATTAAATAAAATTAGATTGACAAAAAAGTGCACAAAAAAGAGCTCCATGAAGAACTGCTTTCCACTATTTGGAGTGGAAGATCTCCTGCTGACATCTCCACGAGCACACTCAAAAATCTAGTAGAACATCTTCCCAGAAGAGTGAAGGTTATTAAAAGGGCAAATGAGAACTACATGTGTAATGAGATGTTCAATAAGAACCACATACCAATCATATGGTCAGGTGTCAGAAACCTTTGTCCATATAAGTGTATATACAGTATAAAGAAAAGGTAAAAACCAAGTTTGTGAAAACAATATTGTGAAAATGTCCTGACCGTAGTGAGAGAGCAGATCGAGCTCTGGAGACGCCGTGCTGCTGGCTATCTTCAGCTGAACATGCTGAGCTTTCAGACCCAGAAGCCGATGGAGTAACAGTCGACCCTGCTGACGAGAACGTGAGAAACAGAGGATGAGTGAAAAGTAAAGGTCTGGAACTGTGTCATACTGTAGAACCGAGTCAATGTGCTTTAGTTTTATTGTGGCTTATTTAACATTTATTAATAACATTTTTGTATCTTTCAAACATAGATAGATAGATAGATAGATAGATAGATAGATAGATAGATAGATAGATAGATAGATAGATAGATAGATAGCTTATACACCAGCAGATTTGAGGTGGATTAAAGTGACAATGCGAAACAAAATATAAATATGTGTTTATGGAACCTGCCAAGTTGCAAATGTCCTCATAAAAATTCTGATACAAATAGATACTTATTTTCTAGCATGAAGCATCTGTTGCCTATAGACATACAGACAGACAGTCTCAGTGCAGTGTTCTTCTTTTCAAAGCAACAGTGACAAAACGGCGACCTTTGAGCTATATCTTCGTGTTAGGGACGAAGGTAAAATCCGCAGGAGCAAAATCTGGCGAGTAGGGTGGGGGCGGAAGTGAGATCACGTTGTTTCAGGCGAGAAACTCTCGTATGAGAAGCAGCTCTTAATGTACACAGGACGATGTCATTTGACTAATGGAGGTCAGTGCTCCCTGTGACTGTGCGTGCAGCCCAGTGCTGCCATCTTTTGGTGTGTTACAAAACTAGTCTCGAAACATTTTGACACTACCTCGTCTACCCCATGTTCCTCCTCTGCACATAATCAAACTGCATGCGCTGTACTTCCTGGATAACACACATTTAATAATACAAGAATTTATCTTAGTAATGATCCAAGAGACTTTTGAACCCTTAGGTCTTACTGCAATGCCCACTTTGTATGGGTTGCACAAACTTTTGCACTCAACTGCATGACAATTTCAGTGCATCCGCTTTGTGTTCATTCACTAGACTAGGAATGACCCGATCTCGTGTTCGTGCAGTGAGAAGCGGAGGTTACGTCTATGTTTCCTGAGGGAAATGAGAAATCTGTGTACTCTTTCTCTACAGTACAGACGGTCAGGGCTTTTACAGAAGCAAAACGAGGCACTGGGGATTGAGGGGCAGGTAATAAACAGAAAAGTGAAATATTATCAAGTATAAATCATGTACCCACAATTCCTGACCTAGCAAAGAAGATTCGCTAGAGGATTGATATGTTTCACTTGTTTATCACCAAAAAAAAGGTCAGTAGAAAAAAGAAATAGCATTGCGCATTGCTTCTTTTTTAATATCTAAAACCTAGCATCTAATATTAGCATCCAATCATTCCAGATTAGCATTTGATCATTATAGATTAGCATCCAATTACTTTCAGATTAGCATCTGATTATTTCAAATCATCATCCGATCATTCCAAATTAGTATCCGAGCATTTCAGATTAGCATTTCATCATATCATTTCAGAATATTATCTGATTATTTCAGATTATAACTCGATCATTTCCGATTATCATTCGATCATGGTATCTAGTGATCATGTATTTAGTGATTATGAAGCTAATTTGGTGGTCAGTGCTGTCTCCTCCTTATCGCTAGAAAAAGTTAGCGGTTAACATCACATTGCTAACATCTGCATTGCTAGCAAGGCACCTTTTCTGAACTTATATATAGGTCAAATATCTTATATTTACTTATCATTCATGAAAGCAATGGAGAGGTGGACGCCATATTTCTCCTGGTTAGACAGGAAGTGATGTGACAATTGTGTTTGTCAGGTTTTGTCAGGTTTACTCGTCCCAATAGTTAGGAAACGTTTGGTTCTTGTTTTGTTATTTTTCATCTTCTGAAGGAATAGCTTCATAATTCTTTCATTGTAAATCAGGTGCTGTTCTTGTTCCTGGCTGGGAAAGGAGAATCCCAGACTTTCTTTCTGGTTTCTTTTATAAGATTGGCGCACTCCAAATTTCATTCAAACACGGAATGATCAAACCTGTCCCAGAATGCAATTAAGCTACAAGGAGGATGAGCTAATTAACAAAACACGAGACGCCAAACACGATGTTAGCATAAAATCTAAACATTTGACAAATCCAAATCCAATAGGAAGAAATAGGATTTCTGGTAAGAAGAGAGAAGAACCCTGACCTTTTTCCAACCATGATGTAGTGGACCCAGAGCAAGAAGGGTTGAGGGCCTTGCTCAGGGGTCCAAAGTTGGCAAAACCTACAACCTTTGAGCTAGGGAGGTGGTACCTTATTAGTTAAGGCATTGGTTTAACTTTAGATCCGGAGGTCATGAGGGTAAATCCCAGGCACAACAAGCTGCCTCTACTACGGGCCCCCTGAGCAAGGCCCTTAATTCCATAGCTGCTAGGTTCTTTATAAATGGGATAAATGTAAGTTGCCCCCCCACACACAAAAAGCCCCACTGAGTTACCCACATCCCCAAAAAGATGATTCCAATAGAGGAGGAGATGGGGGGAGATGGGGGAGACGGGAGACATGCTCCTGACCCCCGATATATCATTTACGAAAACAAGTACGATTTGTCCCCCTCACGTTTTCCGAGCAATGTAACGCAGCATACCAAGTAATCAGCTTTTTTATAACATAAACCTTGTATGATTTACCGCACTCAGCTTTTCTGTGACTCATCTGTCCTGGAAGAAACACCCTTCTGTTGTTTCAGTTTTAATTTAGCACTGTGTGTAATGAAGCTCTGAAAATAATGAGCAGTTTGTGTTTTTAAAGCTCAGACACTTTCCCACGCATCGCATGACAGTGATAAATCACCGCCGCTCCCCAAAATTAGATCTCGGCACCGAAGCTAAATTCGGCATTCAGGAACGAAGCTGCGAGGAAACTTTTTTGCTTCCGCGGCTCGAGCGATTAGCAATTTTCCAGCCTGCCAAGACAACTACAGGGGGATCCATTACAGCTCTGTTCTCTAATGAGCGCGGCAAACGGGCTCGTCATCGGGAGAGACGCGATTCGGACTGGAATACTACTTCATTGCTTCTTCTGTGGGAAACATCTGATCCTCAAGAGAAGGGAGAGAAGGTTTATCAGCACATGGGTTGCAAAATTCAAGGAATTTTCAAAACTGAAAAGTTTCCATTGAAATTATTTGGAATAAACTAGAAAATGTACAAAATTGCAGGTTGGCCAATAACAGAGAACTTAAATGTAGTTTAGGAGTTTAAAATATCTCGGGTTAAAACATAAAAATGCAATTTCAGTGACACTGAGGCCACGCCCCCTACACAATGTCAAAAAAGATCCATCTTGGCAATTTTTGACGTTTATTTCATGAATATTACATACATTAATGTTCAAAACTTCCCCTGTGCTGCGTGTTAGTTAGTTTATTTTAGCAATTAGTGTATTCGTTTGTCAGCTGATGACCAAACAAAATGTTTCTATTTCTGTTTATATATATTTCCCCATATTTCTAATGAATTCCTATCAATTGACATACGTTTCTGTAAATGCACACAAATTCCCATAAATTTCTGGTAACTTTTTAACTTAGAATATTTCCAGAATTCCCCAGTTCCCATTGGAAGCTTCTGGAAATTCACCAGATAGATAGATAGATAGATAGATAGATAGATAGATAGATAGATAGATAGATAGATAGATAGATAGATAGATAGATAGATAGATAGATAGATAGATAGATAGATAGATAGATAGATAGATAGATATTGTCCTGTAATATCCGTATTACAGGACAAAACAAAGTATGCAGCAGAATTTTTTTTTACTATTCAGAAAGCCATCCTGCAGAGAAAGAACAGACTTTGGGAGAGCAAAGTATGGTTCAATGCCATACAGCCATTTATAGAGCTTTTATGGAGCTCGGAGGATGTTGTTTTGCCTGCCGGCCCTGCTGAGGACCCCCAATTTGTGCTGTGTGTTTATTATTCCTGCGAGAAGTTTCAGCTGTGAGACCTTCTGAAAATACTAGAAGATGCTAAAAATGGTGCATTTTTATGGCTAAGGATCAGATTTTCATTATTTTACAAATATTTTCCTTTGAGGTCATGACAAAGGTTAGACATTAGTGGTGTAACTGTACACGTATTTGTACCGGACCGTTTCGGAACAGGGTTTTTGGTTCAGTTCACACGTGTACCAAATGCAATCCTTTTTACTTGCGGAACATAGTTACAATTTGGGTTCCCTTTAGGAACGTATTAAGTGGCAGACCACAAGTTTGTTAAGTCTCTAACTTTAAATGCAGGGTCAGTTTTTAATTTTAATTATTATTATTAAACTTGATAACATACGCAACAATGCCAGGGGTATGAAAAAGAAACTAGAGTTAGCGCAGTGTCACTGTGGCTACTCACTCCGTACAGGAGATACGATTTGTAGTGCGTTTAAAAAAAACGCCACCACTTCCTGCCTCGCCAATTTTTTTTTACGACAGTTTAGCAATATGGATTCATAAATATGGATGGACTGAATGAATAAGGGGTGAAAGAAATTAAGTTAACAGTTAAGTAGAACATATCATAGTACTCAAATGGGGACTAGAAAATGTAAACTATTAAATAAACGCTTTCCATTTGTTTAATTTTATTTAATTAAGAATGTGAATAAATTTGATGATATTTTTGTTTTATCTAAACCAAAATTGTTAAAATTGTTTTCAAAATGTAAACTGTTGATGTTCACATATGTTAATATTTGTAAATAAAAAAATTACGAACAATTTTATGCTTTGCAAATCCCCAAAAAAATACAAATAAATAAATTCTGATAAAAAAATTCTGATGAAAAGGTAATAGCAGAACTGACTAAAAGACTAAAGTGCTGCCGCATTGCTTTGTTTAGATAAAGGGTTTAAATTCTGTGTTTCAAATTTTTTTTGCAGCAGTTTGATATATAATCACCAATCATTATATGTTAAAATGATAAACGTAAATTGTAAACCAACCTGCTTGGCTTGTGGAAATCGAGAGTCCTGCTCGGTGGAGTTCAGATCCCACCATGGTGACACGATCTCGACCGATTTCTGAGCCAGGTCCAGAAGGCTGTGAAGTCCCGCAGTCAAGGAGGTTGTACCCTCGTGAGAAATAGAGATGTCTTCTGGGATATTTTCCACAAGCACCACCCTGTACACAGGAGGCACCGAGAGCAGCGTAAACACAACACCAGTGACTGCGAAATTTCAGAAAGAATTCTTCAGATACTGCTATCCAAACATGATGCCATGAAAAGGAAAGTAAACTGGACCAAATTACTAAAAGTTCACCTTAGACTAGCATTGAAAATCCATGTCCGGAAGCCTAAAACTAAGGCCATGTCTAGACACATCTATACAGTGTGAAGAACTTGTCTAGCTTTTCTAATAACATTACATTTATTAAGCAGTGCAGAAACTGTGGAAAATCCAGATATGAACATGTTGAAATGGATATGAACAGAACAAGGGGTAACTATTGTTACTTCAGGTACATCCGCCACTGTCAAATAAACATAAAAAAGCAGAAGAAATGGACTGGACGTTTCATTAAAAATATCACTGTTTAGCAAAACTAGCTGCTTTTATTAATCCATAAATTGGCTAATCAATTTGAGCATCCATCCCAAGTCAAGTCCGTTTGAGCAGGGTTGCCCCCGAAACCAATATGCTGCAGTGGTTGCTAATGGATTTTGCATATCTAATGATAATGGGGTCAGTTAGCTGGTGTTTTAGAGCCTTGGCTAGTTAGGTTTCTGGCCTCATCAAGATTGAAATGCTGATTCTACAAATCCTCCTCAATCTATTTGATCAAAGTTTTCATTGGCACAATTTGTTGCACTGTGCAGGTTGAATTCTCCAGAGTCTGTGTGGTAGGCAGTCAACATTCATTCTGAAAAAGAGTTTTGGAAATTGGGACTATAGACTATTCAAACATAATTGAAAAGTTCCAATATAAACCATTGTTTAATCGGATTGTACCTGACACCTGACTCCTGACAGTCATGTGGATGTAACTTAGACATGTACCACCTACCTAATCATGATTGCAGACCAAGTTACACACCTTCATGCTAACAATAGTTTCTAATGGTCTTTATCAAAACGATAATGCTCCCTGCTTATTCACACTTCAAGACACTGTTCAACATCAATTTCAGGAACTTGACAGGGTGTTGACTTAACCTCCAAATTCCCAAGATATCACATCTAGATCCTGGACAAGCAAAATGATTCATAGAGGCTCCACCTAAAGCTTAAAAGACTTATTGGATCTGCTTGAAATGACAATAAAAGCTTCTTGACTCTTGACTTGATCTGCTGCTAACGCCCTGGTGCCAGATACCATAACACACCTTCAGAGGTCTTGTGGAGTTCAGGTCAAGGGGTTCATAAGGGGGAAAGGTGTTCAATAGGGTTGAGGTCAAAGCTCTATAGAAGGTCACTCAAGATCTACCAGGTACAGGTTTGGATCCCTTAGTTCAAGTAAGGGCATCCATAGATGCCCTATACAGATGTGTCCCTCCAACTTTGTGAGTCCCAATGCATTTTTATTAAACTATTTTAATGTGCATATTAACATCTGGCCTGGGACTACAGATGCTAATTAGCTTTTATTAAGTACATACAGCGACCAGGCATAAAAACAGCGTGTTCTATTAACAAAATGATCTTCTTCAGCAGTTTGAGTTACAGGAGCTCGTCTGTTGGATCGGACCACACAGACCAGCCTTCGCTCCCCATGTGCATCACGAGCCTGTTGCGGGTTCACCACCGTTCCTTCCTTGGAGCACTTTTGATAGACACTGACCACTGCAGACTAGGAACAGCCCACAAGAGCTGCAGTTTTAGAGATGCTCTGACCGAGTCATCTAGCCGTCACAATTTGTTAAATCCTTACGCTCGCTTAAATCCTTACGCTCGCCCATTTTTCCTGCTTCTAACATCAACTTTGAGGACAAAAGTTTCACTTGCTGCCTAATAAATAAATCCACCCACTAACAGGTGCCATGATGAAGAGATCATCAGTGTTCTTCACTTAACGAGTCATAATGTTATTCCTGATCGGGGTACCTAAATACATAAAATACATACAACATACAAATAAGATAGAAAACCTCCACGCAAAAATACTTTTTTTCACCTTAATTCCTCAGACCCACAAAGCAACGCACGTTCAGACATCGATCTTCACCTCCACTCCTGGACGGAGTAAGCGCACTGCAGAAGTGGCACGGCACCAGGAAAACAGAATGAGTGTTTACACAGCGAATGCAGCAGGTCATTATTTTTCGTTTCTGTGTGCTATTGATTACTTCCGAGCCCCATCTGTGATATGACATTAATTTTAATTGAGAGCTGCGAGACAGCACCAGAACAACCGTAAAAATATCAAACCGCGATTCGTAGCTCGAATTAATCATACAGTCAGGATCGAATAATCTTCCACTCCTGTAAATTTCCAGATATTCCTGTGACGTCTCGTCTTCCTTCATTGTTCGGACGAGGTTCCTAGACAAAGCAAGTCCATGCATAAGGGTGTAAAGAGCTGTAAAGGATGAATTGGAACATCACCACAGGCCTCCTCACCTCAACAAAAATCAGTACCTGACTTAAAGAATGTCCATACAGTTCTATCAAATGACACGTTAGTCTTTAAATAATAAAGAAAAATCCAATAATTTGACATTCATCCGAACAGTTCCTTCAAGATGATATGATAATACAGTGACACAATTGCATTTGTATTCAGTAAACAACAAAACGCTAGTTACATTTGTTGTTCAAGGAAGTTCATTTTGAATTATTTTATGGCATTAAAGTGTTCTAAACCTCACCTTCTCCTCAAATTCCTCAAAACATAACTCAGCTCCTTTTCTCTGGAGCACATTATAGAGGATTTTCCTCGCTCCATATTTTCGAACACATTATGCTGTGCCTATAAAACCTCCCCATGAATTCTGCTGGGGCAGAAACGAGTCGAGCTGAAAAATGGCCCAGAGTTAGTTTTCCCGCAACATTAAATACAACATTAAGTCCAAATCGGATTTCGCAACTAATTACCCCCTCAAACTGCAATTAATACAATTACACATGCACAAGCCGAGACTTCATCTCGATTTCCACGTCCTCCGTCATCTCCCGAAATGGTGTAAACAAACATTGAAAGAGTCTTGAATTCTTTTTCAAAAATGACTGAGACTGGTTAATATTACCTTACACACCCCATGCCATTAAAAGGCTCTGAATCGATATCAACCCCCATCAATGACATTCGAACCCACACGATTACATTTACAGCCCTGAAAACTTACCTCAGAGCATGCAGCTGAGGTATTAAGACAAGCACCTCAGAAGGAGGGCATTGTGCTGGTAGAAAAATCATCAACATCGCGGTTGCGAGAAGAAGCTGACTTTGGAATACTTTTTGATCCCACAGGAAATTTTTTAACAACAATGTAGGAATCTGGGCACAGGGTCAGTCATGATACAGTGTCCCTTGCTCAAGGTCCCCAAAAGTGGCAGCTTGGCATTACCAGGGCTTGAACCCACAACCTTCTGATCAGTAACCCAGAGTCTTACAGCTCCTGTCAAAAATGTGGAAATGACTTTATAGTTTTTGAGACACATGTATGTTCTCTTTGTGTTTATGCAACCTATCTAGGCAAAAAAACACAAAAACACGGTGAATGAGTAGAAAAAAAGTTCTGTGAAGTCCAATTTGGACATTTTTGTCTCTAACAGAAGGCAGAAGAACTTTTGTAAGACAGAGAACAGGAGAGAAGATGTATGCAGACTGCCTCACCACCACAGTCAAACATGGATGTGGAAGCTTAATGGTTTGGAGTTGTTTTGGAGCAGAGAATAATAGAGACTTATTCCAGTGGTGTGAAAAGAATCCTGAACTGACATTGATGCCGAGAGTGTGTACAGCTGTTCTTCCTGCTAATGGAGTATTCTTCAACGCAAATCATATGAAACATCTGGGCATTTATAGATTTGTGTGGTCAAAGTCAATCTTCATATCATTACATGACCAGGTCACAATTGAAAACAGCGTTTTTTTTTGTTGAAAAACGCTCCGTGCCTACACTTTCATTTTCAATCTTTCCCCTATAGTTACTCATGCACACCAAAAAGTTTGAAAATGCTCACGTCCCCGTACTTCACATGTTGCAAATTGTAAGACGCTACACAACTGCGTCACAGTCCACACTGCGACGTAAAAACACCATTATCAAATGGATCAACTTTGGAGAACGTTTTCAAAAAACAACATTTTTCTTCTTTAAAGATAAACATATTAGTGACATGGCCTCACATTGCGATCCACAGGATACACACACTCCCATTCTCAGTGTCTCCCAGCGACTAATTGAATTTGTTGACAATGTGACCTGTTTCAAAGAACTACTGAGCTGTTCTGATTTACGAGTTGGACGTTAAAGTTCTGAGCTTGTTTCTGGTTTTCAATTTAGCGTTCGCTTCTTTGAAACTCTGTTTGTTCATCGTCTGATTTTTGACTGTTTCTCTCCACCTGTGTGCATTTCGATTTACATAATATTCTGCTTAGAAAAAAAAGGAGCATGTCTCTCAAATCTTTTAGCAGGCACTGTATGGTACATTATCATTATTTCATTAGAGGGTTACTGGCTTTGCTTAAGGGCTAAAGATTGGCAGTTTGGCGATACTTGGGGCTTGAACCACCGATCTTTCGATCAGTAACCCAGAGCCTTAACCACTGAGCTACTACTTCCCACTAAGGATAATAAGGAGGTATAGTAAGAGAAGCTACAAACAGCCATTCCTTCACCAAACCCTCTATCTTTCACATGTCTTTCTTGTTCTCTCACACACACTCTCACAGTCACTGTGTTTGGGAAAAGAATGAAATCCGAGCCTGTGTGTGTGTGTGTGTGTGTGCTGTAAAGATGAATATTTCTGAGCCACATTGACTCATACTGTTACATAAAAACAAAACCCACTTTCGAAAGCTTTCGAAAGAGAGACGACCACAAATGAGCACACTGAGCTAGTCTGTGCCTCCCACTTGGACCGGAGCCGAATCAATTTGGAGCTCCAAATTACATTTCGTACACTTATTAGAAAGGAAACGGAGGCCGGGGTGCTCACAGGAAGAAGAAGTGGCGGGGGAGGAGAGAGGGAGAGGGGGGGATTGCAACGGCTGGAAAATGTACTCGATAACAAGCTGTATGAGGTGTGAGCTCCGGAGGAGAGTGTGATAAGAACCAGGACAACTCCAAGGACGAGATCGAGGTCAGCTATAAGAGAGGTACACCCGATCTCTCACATCGAGGGTTTATCACAGCACGGATATCGTGCCGATATCATGCTCGTTAATCAGAAAAAAGATCCGATGTCATGTGATGTAACCCTAGTGTACGCTGCCTTTCTATTAAACAAAATACATTGAGATGTGTCTTTTAATAACAAAAGCAATATACAGGCAAAAAAAAAAGTTAGTGGTCAACTTATCATAAGATCATTAAGTCCCCAGTAAACTCGGTTTGTGATTATGTGAACAGTATGTGCTCCTTTGAGCTGTGATCTTGTGAACTGTACATGTCATTACGTGAACAGTATATGCGATCGTGTGAATGATATACAATCATTTGAACTGCATGTGATTATGCGAACCGTAAAGGACGTCATGGCTTCCTGTAGCTGCCCTCGTCAGATTTAAAACACTGATACTTGACTGCAAAACAGCACACTAAATCACAGCACTAATCCCACCCCTAACTGCACCACACACATACTGTTTGTTTCAAAAACCCTGCTCGAAAGGTCCCACTAACTCTCAGGGTACAAGGAAGACATGCTTTCAAACTCTTCTCTGTTCTGGCTACCTCTTTTTAACTAGTTTCTCTCCCAACAGAGTGTTTCGACTGGTGGTATTCTTCATCTGTGTAATAAGGGACCAGCATCAGAATGTATTTATTGATGAAGTTGTTTTGGATTAGGGGGTGTGTACCAAATGCCATACATGTAAATGTATACTGAGTGTACTCACATCCACTTTCGTATTTCTATTGATCCTAAACTGTACGTGATCAAAATTTTGCTGTGAAATATTTAGTCTGTGATACGAAACTAATTAATTGTATAGTGCTTACTGGCAGATATCGCTGCAATTATCGTCGTTGAGGATGTCGTCGTCTTCTCCTAACACGTCCACGGCTGAAAATATCAGCGCCACCAAGACGGCGAAGCAGCACACCAGAGCAAAGATCACGATGCATTTCTGCTGAGACTGAAAAACAACCAGAAAACACACACATTGATTTAGATTATTTTAGTGCACAGCCCAACTGAGACTGTAAATACATCAAGAACAGCAATTTTAGCTCTGTTTCACATAAACATCACTTTATGGCCAAAGGTTTGTGGAAACCTGATGGTTAGTTTGAGCTTTTTAATGATGCTTCACTAGATTTTGGAGTATGTTGGTGGAGGTTTGTGCTTCTTCAGCCACAAGGGTGTTAGTACAGTCACATTGATGTAGGGTGAGGTAAGGAGGCCTGGGGTGGTGTTCAAATTCAACTCAAAGTTGTTCACAAGAGTTTAGGTCAGAGCAGGCCATTCAAAGTCCTCCTATGTAAAGCATATCTTTATGCTACTGTCATGCTACCACATTAAATACATCCAATCCAACTTTGTGGGAACAGTTTGGGGAGGAAATACATATGGCTGTAAAAGTCAGGTGTCTCAGTACTTTTGTCCATATTATGTACATAATAATACATATAAAACATGAGAATTAGTTTTGTTTCAGCTGCTTTTCATGCTAATACCATTGCTAGCTCATTCTCTCACACACCGCTAACTAAATCACAACTGGTTTGTTTAGCCGCATTGCATTCTGGGACTCCATGTTTCCTGCTATTAGCTATGCTAGTTGTTGTTCAGCTGGCTAACCCAGCCATTAGGGTTGCACAAGCCAGTGCACTCTTAATGCTGGTATTATGAAGGGCATCCAGCGTAAAAATATGTGCCAAATCAAATATTGCAAATAAAAAATCAGAATTCCATACCGAATCGGTCGAGGTTCGAGTTACCAACGACGTGGATAGGATTAGTAAGGAGGAAAAGGAGAAAGTGAGAGCAGATATTAAAGGGATGAAAAGTGGAAAGTCGGTTGGACCAGATGACATACCGCTAGAAGCATGTAGATGTTTAGGAGAGATGCAGTGGAGTTTTTAACAAAATAGTTTAACAAGATTCTGGAAGGTGAGAGGATAGATGAGAAATGGAGAAGCAGTGTCCTGGTATCGTTAAGATCTTTAAGAATAAGGGAGATGTGCATAATAAAGTTGATTAGTTACACCATGAAGTTACAGGAAAGAGTAGTGGAAGCCAGGCTGAGATAAGAGGAAGAGCACCACGGACACAATATTTGCTTGAGGAAGTCAGAAGAAGTTGCATTGTGTGTTTGGATTTAGAGAACGCGTAAGACGGGGTGCCAAGAGAGGAGTTGTGGTATTGCATGAGGAGAAGCATGTGGCAGGGAAGTATGTGAGGGTGGAACAACAGACTGGTTCAAGGTGGAGGTGGGGCTGCATCAAGGATTGGCTCTGAGCCCTTTCCTGTTTGCAGTGGTGATGGACAGGTTGACGAACGAGGTCAGACAGGAGTCTCCATTAACTATAATGTTTGCAAATGAAATTGTGATTTGTAGTGAGAGAAGGGAGCAGGTGGAGAAGAGCCTGGAGAGGTGGAGGTACACGCTGGAGAGAAGAGGAATAAAAGTCAGTAGGAGTAAGACAAAGTACATGTGTGTGAATGAGAGGGAGGGCAGTGGAGGGGTGCGGTTGCAGGGAGAAGAGGTGAAGAAGGTGGAGGAGTTCAAGTACCTGGGGTCAACAGTGCAAAGTAATGGAGAGTGTGTTAGAGAAGTGAAGAAAAGAGTGCAGGCAGGGTGGAGTGGGTGGAGAATAGTGATTTTTTAAGTAAAGTTTATAGGACTGTGGCGAGACCTGCGATGTTGTATGGTTTAGAGACAGTGGCATTGAGTAAAAGACAGAAAGTGGAGCTGGAGGTCACAGAACTGAAGATGTTCAGATTTTAATTGGGAGTGACGAGGATGGACAGGATTAGAAATTAGTTTATTAGAGGGACAGAGCATGTAGGACGTTTTGGGGACAAGGTGAGGGGGGTGTGATTGAGGTGGTTTGGACATGGGCAGAGGAGGGACATGAGGTATATAGAAAGAAGAATGCTGAGAATGGAGCCACCAGGGAGGAGGAAAATAGAAAGGTCAAGGAGGAGGATTATGGATGTGGTGAAGGAAGACATGCAGATAGTTAATTTGAAAGAGGCAGATGTAGAGGACAGAGTAGTATGGAGACAGATGATCTGCGGTGGCGATTCCTAATGGAAGCAGCCGAAAGAAGAAGAAAAGAAGGACTAGAAGTTTTTGTTCAGCTGGTCAAGTGTAACCACTCCCAGCATTCCCTGCAATTCTCTAAATCAGCCAGTTAGTGAAAATGAACGAATGGGCAAATAAATGTTCGTGGATATTCATCATACCAGAGCTGACAGACTACAATTTAATAAGCAGAGATGCGATTGATTCCAAATGTGGACTTTCTACTCTAAAGATTTAATAAAGGAAGCATAATAAATCATTCACATCAGCGGCACAGTGCACTCCTCTGTGTTCATATTAACCATGGAAAAATCTTTCAAAAATTCATTTGCCAGGGTTTAGCAGAGTCATGCGTTTGCACAACGGACTCCAGAAAAAAATGCTTCTGATTTTTTATTTTTTCTGAGACTGAATCTCCGAGACCTTATAAAACCATATATATAAAGACTTCTGGACCCCTCTGTATGTGCATTTTTATGAATAATGGCTATTTTACATCTATATATTTATCTATTTATCCGTCCGTCTGTCCAGGTGTATGCCACAGAACTGTGTTTCCCATCAACCAATGCGTCTTACTGTTTCATGTACCATGTCTGCGCCTGCTTCATATTTATGGTTAGCTTCTCACCATGGTCTCAGGTTTGTTGTATTTATTTGTCACTAATTCTTGCTCAGGTTCAGGTTTCATGTTATTTTGTGCTTTGTCTCATTGTCCTTTTTAAAGACAATGAAATGATACCAGAAGAAGTATAGAATAATGTTGTAAAATGTGTTAAATAAACCAGAATATGGTTTATATTTTCAATTCTTCAAAGTAACCCTGCTTCTTCGACAAATAGCTCTTACATAAAACAGAAGTGTTTTCTTGTCTTGTTGCAAAACAAATGATGGTCCCGCGAAGTGCAAAACAAATGGGATAGCCTGTCACTGTGGTAATCATGCTGGTTAAATGCACTCTCAATTTTTCAAAATCACCAACAGTGTCACCTGCAACGCACCTCCACCCCACCACACCTCCACCTCCATGCTTCACAGTGGGAACCACACATTTAGGAACCGTGCTTCACCCTCTAGAAAGACACAATGGTTAGAGCCGAAATTCTCAAATTTGGACTCATCAGACCAAATTACAGTTTTCCACTGATCCAATATCCATTTTGTGTGTTTCTTGTCCCAAGCAAGTTTCTTCTTGTTTCTTCTGCTTGTTTTTCTTCTGAAGTAATGGTTTCTTTGGCACATTTCAATCATGAAGGCCTGACTCATACAGCGTACTCTGAAGAATGAATGTTGAAATATGTCTGGCACTTGAACTCTGTGTCTGGTTAACTTATCCTCTGCAGCAGAGGTAGCTCTTGGTTTTCCTTTCCTGGGACAGCCCTCATGAGAGCCTGTTTAGTAATAGCATCAGATGGTTTTAGAGACTGTATTTAGGCATTTAAACTTTTTAAGATTTTCACTTTTTAAAGTAATGATGACTCTTTTCTCTTTACTTTAATGAGTGTTTCTTGCAAAATATGGATTTGTACAGTAGTTGTAGTAGCAGTGATAGTGCTATTGACTTTGTACACACTCTTCCCTCTGCACAAGACAATTTATGGTCTAAAGCACATGAAGACGGCAAGAAATGTCACAAATAAAATCCTGACAAAGGCACAACTGTGAACTAAACTACATACCAGGTGACTACCTCATAAATCTGATTAGAGAAGGTTGGGAGTTTGGAAAGCTTGCATCAAAGCTAAATGGAGCTACTTTGGACAAGCTAAAATATTAAACATATTCTGAGTTATTAAACACAATTTTTTTAATACATAATTCCATTGTTCTTTTATAGTTTGGTTGACTTCAATGTTGAAAATAATACAAATATCCAAAAATCCAACAATAAAATCCATATTATACATACGATATTATACATGGAACTCTACACCAGTGTTTCTTAACTGGTGTGTCACAACCCAAAATCTGGGCGGGACCATTCTGAGAGGGTCTTGTGTGTGTAGCCAAATAAAAAAACACTGCCTTTCTTTTTAAAAACAACTTTTCTTGTACTGAGCTGCACACCGACAAAATGTGGCTCAAAAAGAATTTGCTGATGTGTTCAAGTATTTCAACACATTAAACGTGTCCATGCACGGAAGGGGGGCACATTATCGCACTGTCGGCAAATCATGTTTTCAAAGCCATTTTTTTTCCGAAGCTTATAATGAAGCACAACAGCTGGATGCCGCGAGGGGAAAAAATCCACTGATGAAAACGAAACGTCTCAGCACATTGCAAGTACGGTTTAATGACTACTTCCCACAGAACCATTGAGGTGATCAAAGGATATGCGATCGCTTTGGAATCGACATGGAAAGCATCACATTGTCGAGCCGTTGATGAGATACGGTTGGTCATGTGATCAGACGTTGAGCAAGGTAAGTCCTGGCATGGTGATCTACATATTCACAAAACATTATTTTCCAGATTATAACAATTTGATTGGAGAAAAAGGAGAAAAAAGCTTCTTCCTTCTGACTGTTACTAGTAGTTCTGACAATGTAGACTCTTTCCATAAACGTAAAAAACAATCTATAATTTTATGCATACTTTTACATGTGGTACGTCTACTTGTAAAAGTCACAATAGAAGAGATGCTGTGTTAGAAACCTGCAAATTAATTGCTGCTGTTATAGAAAACTAATCAACACCTTCTGACCAATCAGAATCGTGAATCACACAGTGTTATGGTACATTCACTTACTATTTTTTAAAAAGTGATTGCAGGGGTTGAGCGCCAGTTGAGTTGAATTGAGTGGAAAGGATCATACACCTGTGTGTAATTTTATGAATGAATGTTTCCTTTTTCCCACTAAATAGTGCAAAGGAAATGGGGTACGGGAAATAGGTATACAGGAACGAGTGTTGCATTGCTTTGTCTAAACTCTGCAGGTTGTGTGAGAGCTGGTGGACGACCTGGTGGCTATGAGTGTGTGTGTGTGTGTGTGTTACAGTATGTAAGGAGGTGTAAAATGCTGCAAAATGAACAGTTTATTGTTTACTCAGACCAATCGTGCCCAGGAGACAATCCTTCCCAAAGATGAGCTGCTGCCAGCCCTGATTACGGCACAGAGCCAGAATCAATACCTCGCAACTTCCAAACACAGCCTTATCCTGTCAGACTGCAGAGCCCACAGTGCAGCAGAGACCATCAAAGCAAACAGTTATTACTAACACGAGGTAAGGTCTAAAATAAAATTTACATCACAATATACTTGATCCAACAAGACATTTGGTGTTTGATGACAGAAGTAGCTTCTTTGGCTGCTAGTGTTGCTAACAACCGAGGGAAACCCATAGCTACCAGTTTAGCATCACTCCTGGTACTGAAACAAACAATAATCATAAATTAAGATGAATAACTGAGTCCCCATTTACTATTACAATAACTTCCACCCTTCTGGGAAGATGTTCCACCAGTCAGGTACTGATGTAGGTGAAGTGAGGAGGCCTGGGATGCAGTCAGAATTCACATTCAACCAATAGGTTTTGAGGTCAGAGGGATCTTCCACTTCAACCCATGGAAAGCAGGTTGAGGGTTTGGGTCTCCTAGTTCAAGTGAAGGAAAAATTCATACTACCACTTCCAAAGATGTTCTATACAATTGTGTGTCTCCAACTTTGTCTCTAAACGTTTGGGAAAGTACGCAAGAAAAACTAATAAATATAAAATAATGTTGGAAGTTAGTGTTGGGGTTTTAAATCACGCCTTTTCCCTGTGTACATGAAGATTGTTTGTTCTCCCTGTGATTTAGTGGTTTCCTCTGTGTATACTCAGTTTACTCTTCCCAGCTCAAAGATGTACCACCTATGCTACTTCGAACGACACATTTGTTCACAGCCTCTGAATAGTTGCGTAAGCTTGGGCGATTGTGCCATGCCATGGTACCTTGGGTCCCCTGGCATACGCTCCAGCCTCCCTGTTACCCTGTGTAGGATAAGAACTATAGAAAATGGATGTATGAATTGATATAGATATAGCAATCTAGAATCAGGCAATATTCTAAAAGAAAATAATCGTTATTATTAAATGGGCGGGAGAGACTACTGTCATGTCCAAGATCAGGTCGGACTGTTGAGGGGTTGAGATCAAGTCAAGTGAAAGGGTCGTCCAAAGGGGCAAAAACAACCAGAAACTATATTTTTAGAACATTTTTAGACCTTTAGGTTTAAATTATGCCCGACCAATAGCGCTTAAATCACTTGTGAAGTGTTTTGAGAATTAATAAAAAAGTACACACAGCATCATATAAATCCTTCGTAATTTGCATACCAATCCTCTAGTGGAACTAAGGACGCAATTTTAACCATATTGCGTCGGCCGTATACGCATTTAGACAAACCAAAACCATTTTATTTGTAGATTTCTCATCAGCCTTTAACTGCATTTCTCCTAGATCATTAGCAGTTACCCTGGCAAAAGAATTTTCTTTAGACAGTAGGATGCTTAGACTACAATTACAGAATGCCACAGGAGGTCTTTCATACCAGTGTCATTCAATACCAGGTTCATTATCATATTATGTGCAATATGTTCTGAGTTCCCTAGCACCTTTTTTGCATTTTTGAATACATTTGAATTTATAGAATATTTAATTACTTTTTCAAGTATACACCGATCAGGCATAACATTGTGACCACCTGCTAATATTGTGTTCCCAGTTTTGCTGCCAAAACAGTCCTGACCCTTCGTTCATTGACAGCTAAAAGCTAAAGGAGCTCATTTGTTGGTTCAGACCACACGGGCCAGCATTCGCCCTGTCGCCGGTTCACCACTGTTCCCTCCTTGGAGCACTTTTGATAGATACTGACCACTGCAGACCAGGAACAGTCCACAAGAGCTGCAGTTTTAGAGATGCTCTGACCCAGACGTCTAGACGTCACAATTTGTCAAACTCCCTCAAATTTTTACACTCGCCCATTATTCCTGCTTCTAACATCAACTTTGAGGACAAAATATTCACTTGCAGCACAATAAATATATCGACCCACTAACAGCCACCATGATGAAATTGGAATTTAATTTTTTCCCCTTGTATTATGAAAGCAGTCTTTGGCAAAATAATTTCCTTTGGGATTAATAAAGTTCTTTCTTATCTTATTCTAATCTTATCCTCTTATCCCTTTGTTCTTTCAAGCCCTGTCTGATGAAATGGTGTTTACTTTGAATGGTGCTTTCTTGTGGAACCAACCAGCACAGGATGGTTCCACATAAACAGCCTAAAGACCCAGGAGGTTACTGTAGAAGTTACTGTTAAACTCAAGAACCTTGAACATGGATTTGCGCTGTAGTTAATATGAACAGTATAAACTGATATAAACTGCTACAATGGCTAAGGGTTGCAATCGCCATGAACAGTTTTACACTTAAGTGTCCATCAGGGAACAGTCGATAACCTTAACAATGATGCAACTCTACATTTTTCAGCCAGATGTGTTGGGCATCCCTTCTTTTTTGAGTCTGGTTTCTCTCAAGGTTGCTTCCTCATACCGTCGCAGGGAGGTTTTCCCTCAACATGGCCACCACTGGCTAATGTTCATTGTTAAAAATGCTACACAAATAACAATTAATTAAACTACTTACTGGGCTAGAAAGAAACTATGTTTATTATTTGTTTTTACATATTCTCAGAGACTGTCCAAGACCATCTAATTTGATACAGAAAACATAAATAAAAGAAGGAAAAAAAAGGACATCATTTAAAAAAACAAATGAAATGCCAGATTATGTGATTTTGCCCTCTTTATGATGTCATGCTCTTAAGAGGACACTCTGATTTCATTACAAACCCGCTATTGAATAAGATTACTGTGAGACCACTTGACTCTTTGGCGCTTTTAGAATGGATTTCGTCTCGGATCAATTTTGCCAAGGACCAGAAATTGGTGGGTTTTGTTTGATCCCTCACCTCCGGTGTCTTCTGCATTCCCTGAATAAAACATCACTTTCCCTAAGGAACATGTTCTGTTTTAATCTTGTCCTGATCTTGCATCTAAAATGCTCTTACATTTATATAGATATCATTTTGCTAGAAGGATCTTATCAAGAGCGACTTACATTTAACTTATTCATACAACTGATTAGCTATAGGATTAAGGGCTTTGCTCAGGGGCCCAGGAGTGGCTACTTGGTGTGACTGGGATTTGAACTCACAGCCTTTAGATCCAAAGTCCAATGCCTTAACCAGCAACCGACCACTTCCCCGGCTCTTGTTGTCTCTCAAAACAGATCCTTTAAACACTTCCGTCTTTGGGGTTTTGTAGAGGAATTTACTGACAGATTAGACTGCTTGCAGAATTTAGTTTGATGAAGTTCCCCCCAGGATTAAATCATTCCACTGTTGGGGGCTCTCAGTTCAATAAAGAATTAGGTTAAGACTTTTACCAATCATCTTACCTGTAATGTATTCATTTCAAGGATTCTAGTGGAAAATGCAGTCCTAAGACTGATCCCTGAGGAATACCTTGTGTTGAGATGAGAAACAAAAATGCAAAATTCACTCTAATCACTCCCAATTTTAAAGGGGACACTCTTGGATATAAAATGGACTAAATGACGACGGCAAAGATGGCAACAGTTTCAATGAAGGCTTTAAGCCAAAAATACAGATGTATTCGTCTACCTATTTCAGTGCTCACTATATTTGTATTCATGTACCATAGTTGTAGTTATTTATATCATGCTTGACAGTAAATAATTTTTTTATGTTTTTGGCACACAATTACAAAGGTCTTCATATTCTGACCAGGCATAACATTGACATAACATTATAAAATATTATTGTCTCTTCATCATGGCATCTGTTAGTGGGTGGGATTTATTAGGCAGCAAGTGAACATTTTGTCCTTAAATTTGATGTGTTAGAAGCAGGAAGGATTTGAGCGAGTTTTCCAAATTGTGACGTCTAGACGACTGGGTCAGAACATCTCCAAAACTGTGCTCTTGTGGGTTGTTACCGGTCTGCAGTGGTCAGTATCTAGCAAAAGTCCTCCAAGGAAGGAACAGTAGTGAACCGGTGACAGGGTCATGGGTGGCCGAGGGTTACTGATGTACGTGGGGAGTGAAGGCTGATCCTTGTGGTCCGATCCAACAGACGGGCTCCTGTCGCTCAAATTGCTCAAAATGTTAATGCGGTTAATGATTGATGGGTCAGGACTGTTTTGGCAACAATAGAAGGACCGGCGTTCGTAAAGTGTGTCTGATTGGTATAGATGTCCTTAGAGGTGGTAGCATGGAAACACAACTCTTCAAAAAATCTAGGGGAACATCTTCCCAGAAGAGTGGCGCTTATTATAAGAGCTAATGGGGACTGGGCTGTTCAAAAAGTCTATATGCAGCTATAATACAGCCCTTAATTTAATGAGAAAATAATAGTAATTTGCACATTTAATGCTTTCTGGACTAATTTTATCTTATAGTCCCAGAGAACAAGAAAACAAACAGGCCACTGCATAATACAGTGCTGTCAGATACGATTTGTACAATGAAACTGCGAAATGTGACATCAAATGAACAATGATAATGTTCTTAACTCCACTTCAATTTAGAAAATTCTTGGCTCTAGGCAAGGCATGTGATTACGATTTAAATATTGTTCTACAGACAGAGAACGAAGTCATTACTCCAGGAGGAGCGAAGCCTGGGGAGGCTGTGTGATCACGCATCGCATTACAGTAAAGCAACATGACAGAAAACAGATGCTGTGTGTTGTGGGTGTTGCTTTGTATGGTTGCTCCAGACTGCCTATAAACCTGCACCCGAGCTCTGGTGCACCAGTTCCTCCAATTACCCGCTCAATGCAGGAGCAATGATCCCAAACCATATGGTTTATGTGAGCTCATCAATCACAGGGTCAAGACCCTGCACTCATTTCAAATTTTCCAAAAGCGTTCCTACATGCTGCTTTTGACCTCGCAACAACTCCCTGCAGATGTGGGCTCCGCTCAACACCTGCTTCATCGCCATACCGCCAGGGAATCACATGACGAAATTAAATAATCAGGTGGAGAAAGAACAAAGCTCGTAAATTAATTATCTAAAAGAAGCTCAATGTTAGCGGGAAGAACATCGAGCTGGAAGTGTAGGTGTCGTAATGCTTCAGAGAAACAAAAGTGAAAGCCCCCAGCGTCTGTAATTACTGCCGATTTCAGTGTATTACTCAAAGCCTTTCTTGTATGGAGAATAGAAATCGTATAGTAATGAGTGAGATGCTCATGAGGGCATCCGTGAAAAGCAACCCGAGCTAAAACATATATACCACACCTAAATGAGCACCAGGACTGGTGTTCTGATTAGATGTGTCGCGAACCATTAACCAATAATCTCATTAAAAAAGTGCACAACGTATGAATAAACACCAATATGCAACATAAAAACACAAACGTCCTCCTGCAAGCTACAAAAAGAAATAGCCCGCTATGTAGGTTACGTACGTTAGCAAAGCTAGCTAGTTCGTGTTTCCGCACTCCGTACAATTTGTAAATTGTGTTCAATGATTCTAGTGGAAAATGCGGTCCTAAGACTGATCTCTGAAGAATACCTTGTGTTGAGATGACAAACAAAAACGCAAAATTCACTCTAATCACTCTTGATTTTAAAGGGGACACTCTTGGACATAAAATGGACTAAAGATGGCAACAATTTCAATAAAGGCTTTAAGCCAAAAATATAGATGTATTCGTCTACCTATTTCAGTGCTCGCTAGCATGCTAGTTTAGCAAACAGCTTCCGTAGCCCAACCTGCTAACCAACAGTCTAAATTTTGGATTATTTTTATTTAATCAAAGATTGAAAGAAAAAAAAAGGAGGCTGCGGAAAGAAAGACTGTGTATATCTAGAGTTTTTAATGGTGTTTGAGAGACACATTTATGTTCCTTTTGTTTATATGCAACAAACTCTTTCATGCAATGCGAAAGATTTCCTTTGACCAAACAAATCTATAAAGGTCCAGATGTTCCACTTATTTTTATAAGACAAATCCTCCCTTAGCATGAAGAACTTTACACACCGTCAGCATCCGGAGAGTTCGTTTTGCCGAACATTCAGCATTCAAGTTTTACCTCTTGTAAAACTTGCCAACTTCACTAGTTGGAGATTTCTTTATGATCAGTTCATCCCAGAGCAGTTCAATAGGATTTAGGTGCAGTGACTGGGCAGACCATTCCATAGTTAGATAGATTGATAACAATCCAGATGACTGTTTGCTCTCTAAATACTTGGACATACGCTTCGGCTAATCATCTTGTTGTATGGTGAAGTCGGTTCCAATGAACCGCAGTCCAGACAGAATTACATGATGTAATGGTGAAGTTTGGATGGTTGCCATGTTGGTTCAGGATTCCTTTCACCCCACTTAATGCGTGTTGAAGCGTCTTCCGTTTTGCTCATGCACAGTACCCGGATGTGTGCGTTTTCAGATGTTTCAGTGCGGAAGAGCGACTTTTGGGATTGAAAACGAAAGCATGGACGCGGAGCGTTTTTAGACGTAAGCGAAAAGTTCGTCTTTTAGAGACAAAAATGTCCCAATTGGACTTCACAGAACTTGTTTTCTAGTCATTTACTGTTTAACTATTTTACCCAGTTTGTTGCAGAGAAACAAAAGGAACATGCATGCGTCTCAAAATCCACCGAAGACCAGGTGTTTCCACACCTTTTACAGGAATAAAATGTTTATCAATAAAATGTTATAGACAAATAATCAAGATAAAAAATTTCTGTCGTTGATCAGCTTCCTAACATGGCACCAAAATGTTCTTCTTTACTTTCAGCAGGTTCACTTTGGTACTTTTGCCGATTATACTGAGCTGAGCTGCAGCTCCTCTTCAAAACGACGAAAAATAATCTCCTCTGTATGTCGCCCTCTGTGAGTTTTTATATATATTTATATATTTGCTGATATTTTTAAGCTGCTGTTTTTTTTTTTTTTTGCCGTTTGACGGATATAAATGATGCTGTCTGTGCGAGTGGATTGGTTTTCCACCGTCTGCTGGGAATAAGTGCTGTGTGATTAATATTATATATGTACATATTTTACTTGCTCATGCATATCACATTGGTCTGGAAACTTAAAATGGAAGAATACACACAAATCAGATGCTTTGAAGTCTGTGATTTATCCAGATCTTAAGAAGACGTTTTAATGGATTTGCCCTGGGACAAAAAGAGCTTCTGGTGGAGTTTATCAATACAACATTCATAATTCATGAATTGTTCTAAAAGAAAAAGTAAATCATTAAACACAGTGCTTTGTTTTCTACTTTGCAAGAGCTAACACGTTCTTTACTGAATCTGGGTTTGTCGGGGTGGAGCTTATAATCAGTGGTCTTAGTGGTTAGGGTATTGGGCTAGTGTGCTGTAAGTCATATGAATTGAATTCCCAGAATTGTATGTTTGGCCATTCAGCAAGACTGGTAATACTCAATTGCTTAGGGGGAAGTCAATTTGGATAAATATGTCAGGCAAATGCAATTAATATTAATATATTGTGTGGATTCCTACCTCACGTTTGTGCATTCAGGTTTGTAAAATGTAAGGTATTATAGGTTTGTGTGGGGTTTTGGTTTTTTGTGTACTCACATGCTGTTTTCTGGATCGATGACAATGTTTTCACTGAGTCTGGTCTGATTCATATCTATATCTATATCTATCAACAAATTTCAAACAGGAAGTAATCTTACAAATTGTTCCAATCACATTAACTGGCATGCAGAACTCCATTCTGTAGTGGACCTCATCAGTGTTTCCACCATTTTCAAGAGGACCCCAGTGTAGGTCAGATCTCTGGAATGCTTCCATACAGTGGCCGAGAAGTGCAAAACCAAATACCAAATCCAATTAACAAAATACCAAATCCGAAAACAAATGAACAAATCCAAAAAACAAAAACAAATGAACAAATCTCAAAAACAAGTTAACAAATTTAAAAAACAAAATACCAAATCCGAAAACAAAAGAAGAAATCAATAAACAAATGAAAAAAAAATAATAAAAAAAAAAATATCAAATCTGAAAACAAATGGTCAAATCCAACAACAAAATAACAAATTCCCAAAACAAATTAACAAATTAATAAAGAAAATAAAGAATCAGAAAAACAAAATAAGAAATCCAAAACAAAACAAATAAACAAAATTGCAAAACAAAATAACAAATCTAAAAACACAATGATAATTCAGACAAAATGGAAAAGGTAGGTATAGTTTATAAATAAAATACTGACTGCTCATTTGTCATCTGTCATTTACAGGAAAATTGTGTATCTTATAACTTTGTTTCTTGTTTTATGTGGGCAGTTACTTTAAACCAATTTTGTTCCAATAGTGACATTTTTTTTGTACACTTTTACACAAACATGCTAACTTTCAAACATGCCTGTTGTACTTCCTGTATATCTTGAATGAAGGGTGTCTTGTCCAATGAGCGGTAAGTATTCTAGTATTCTGTTTTGTCTGAATTGTCATTGTGTTTTCAGATTTGTTAATTTGTGTTGCCCTTCTCAGCCTTCACACTTCCAGGCTCGAAAACTTCACTCACATATTACAAAAATACGATTAGCCAAAACTCAAGTAAAAAACAAATGCCTGCAATCTAAATGCAGTTTCGTTGACCCATTAATACAGTTTAATCAAATAATGAATATTTTATAGGCGCACTTTAAGTTGACGACTGAGTTCTTCTTTCTTTCTTTTGGCCCTCTGCCTTTAAATTGAACTCCAATATCAGGAATTGTTTATTCGGTAACAGAACATTGCCATCTCATCTAAAGCATTCCTGGGATCCAGCTAAATAGTTTGAC
Organism: Silurus meridionalis; assembly: GCF_014805685.1. Classification (NCBI taxonomy): domain Eukaryota; kingdom Metazoa; phylum Chordata; class Actinopteri; order Siluriformes; family Siluridae; genus Silurus; species Silurus meridionalis. The sequence continues at coordinate 14,028,578 of NC_060911.1, read as the reverse complement.
TTGAGATTTTTTCGATCTTACGATGGTGATAGCATACGTAAAAATTGTAAAAGTTTGAAAAATGTAGCTGTGTATTTGCGGTAAGATATATTTCGGGAAGCTGTAAAATGTTAACAGATGAGGTTAGGATACAACAAGTCCATATGGTCAGGTAGAGTCACAGGCAAAACATGTGGAGGTCAAACCCGCCTAGCATGAAGATTACACAAGAAGCAAGGCAAGGAGGCAGAAGTACTAAAATAAGTACAGAGTCAGCCATTGGCAAGACTTCACAATGTGTTTGTGACTTGTTTGTACGAGGTGGAATCAAAACGTTTCGAGAGTAATGGTGTAACTGGTGCTATTCTGACCGAGTGCGTTTCCAAGGAACCAAGGAAATCCTGCATGAGACTGGGAAAATCTGCCATAACTTCAAGTAGGCTTTTATTATCATTTCAACAATAAATGGTGCAGTACACAGTACATTTGACATGATGTACGTTTGACATACCGCCATGCTTTAAGAGATGGTATAACATTACTCGAAGACGACGAGAGATCAGGAAGACCTTTAACAGGCTCAACCCCCAAAAATGTTAAAAAATCTTACTTCTGCACCCACCCTTCTCTCCAGATTTGGCTCCTATTTGGTTCCCAAAGATGAAGCTCCAGCACAAAAGTCGCCTTCTGACACCCTTGTGGAGACCGGCACGTATCTCAGAAGGTGCTTGACACGCTTCGAATAGAAGACTTCCAGGACACATCTCAGAAGTGGCAAAAACGCTGGGAGCGTTGTACTGTCGTACAAGGGGACTATTTTGAAGGTGATGTGTAAATGTAGATAATAAAGTACTTTGTTGTAAACAGAGCAAGTCTCGAAGGTTTTTTGATACCACCTTGTGTAATCCTCCACTGATTAATACTGTACTTGACTTGATATGTGAATTAAAGGTAATGGTCCCATTAAAGGTACCAACAAACTAAGGTAAGAGTTTTTGTGCATTAACACACAAAATTTGTATATTTGTTCTGTTTATTTTCTATTAAATTGAGGCGTTTATTAAAGAAATGAATCTTCAGTCTGGGTTCGATGTGTTTCCTCAGTCTCAGAAGTAACGCCGGCTATGAGGATTCATCTTTGAACAATGGAGTGATTGGCAGTCTTTGTTGTCACTTAAAAAAAGCCAGAGAACAAATGCTTTATGAGACTTTATAAAGACTTCTTTCTACGAGCGGCGTTTGATACGCTATCGTCAAAAGAGCAAGGAATCGGTTGTGCTGTAGCGTAACGACTAGCAATTCAACACACCGTTTGGTTTTTGATGTAGAAGCCCAGAAAGTGAATTCATGCTCGGTCAAAACAGCTCGATTTTTCTTAATTCAAGCCTTTATTTTTTTTTTTATTTTAATTTCACCACCAGACGACTTTCAAAATAGAACAAAATACACTTGCAGTATGATCTCTATAATCTCTGTTTTTTTTTTTTGATTTCTGTGATGCATCGGGAACATTGTCACCGGTTTAACCTTCACTCCGATCCGGCTCGCCGTCATCTCCTGAAAGCACTGAACAGTAACATTATTCAATTTCCAACCCCAACCCCCCCCCTTTCATGTGCCAGAGCTAAAAGATGTCCTGAGCGTCCACTGAAGCGATTTATCATTCATCCATAATCTGGGACGTCATGTTATTACACATGGAGAGGGTTGGAAGGTTGAGGAAGAGAGACAAATCGATAAACATGTTACACGTGAAACCCGATCGGCCGTGACGGTGAGATCAGAGATGACTCTAATGCGCTAAAGTGCTGATGGGAGACGCTGAACCCTCGACTCTTTTAGCACAGGTGCTCCGTAAGACATGTTCCGAGAAGAAACCCGAGCTGGGATGAAGGCAGAAGAACGTGCCAGTTGAAGATTACAAGTTTTTCGCTTAATTGATTTAACTTTATTTCACGAAACACCTTCTGCTGTGCGAAGTGAAGATTAATCGATGATCCGATTAGTATTTACACAAAGGTCACATACCGACATCACATTGTATCAGCTTTACCAAAACGAGGTTGCTACACCAACGTTTGTCCAATACCATCACACTCTAGAGTGTTTTATTTCTCTTACACTACAGATGCCTTTGATCTTCAGGTCCTCAGGCAGCACTACACTAAAAACAGGCATGATTCTGTAATGGTTATCACTTCATGAGCTCAGAAACACCTCATACATTGAAGAAGCCACATGTGAACATGATCCAAAAACACGGCCATTTCCTCTGGACTCAGGAACTCTCTGGACTCCGGACTTCCTCTGGCTTATTTCCAATAGACTAAGGTTCTGTGATCAGACAAATCTAAATTATTTTTGGAAACCATGGACACCACATCCTCTGGATTGAAGAGGAGAGGGACTATCTGGCTTATCATCAGAATTCGGTTCAAAAGCCTGCTTTTCTGATCATGTGCATTAGTCCTAAAGGAATGGACAACTTTCAGATCTGGAAAGGCAGGATCAATGATACAAGTTCTATAAAGCTTTCAGAGCAAAATATGCTTCCATACAGACTCTGTCTACTTCAGGAAAGGTCTTGCATATTTAAACAAGACATTGTTAAATCGCATACTGCATCTCTTACAACAGCATGGCGTCGTAGTAGAAGAGTCTGGCAGACAAAGCCAATATAATAATCCACAATGCAGTCAAAAACAGGCAATGCTTCAGTTGATTCGCAACAGAACTATTGCCTGGGACAGAAACTGTTCAACACTAAAGTATCAAACAACGTATAGAATGGGATGTGTTCGCTAAGTTTTTAAGCCACTTGACTTTTTAGTGGAAGGTCAGGAGTTTAAACCGCTGTTCAAATGTAAACGCATCAGAGGTTGTCAAGATTTCCAGGATTTGTTTTCCTGAGCGAAGGTCTATTAAATACTCTGTGTGTGCGTTAGTGTGTGTAATTGGGCAAACTTGTGCCTAATCAGGAAGAGTCAGAGTGGGGAAAGTGTGTGTGTGTTCTGGGAATTGGACTTCAAGGCGACCATGCTTGAAAGCTGTGGTATCTAGTGGGAGTTCAAGTCCAGCAGTGACTTGACATCCTTACAGAAAACTTTGGAGAACATGGTATTTCATTACATACATGCAGGATAAATGGTGAAAGGAATCCTAAACCAACATGGCTACCATTTCACCATACAACTATACAATGACCTGAAGCAAATGTCCAACCTTTGGCTCTCTTGTTTTTAGTGCTGTTTTGGCTAAAATCTAAGCAACTAAATTTTTCTTTCTGAGAACCCATGAACTCCCAGATCTAAGAGCTAGATAATTTGCACAATTGCTACTATTTGCACTTCTGGTAGATGCTAAACTACACAATAACAATAAAGATCTATCTGTCTGTCTGTCTGTCTGTCTGTCTGTCTGTCTGTCTGTTCATTCATTCTCTGGTTTATAAATTATTCAATTTTAAACCCCAACCCTCTCCATGTGCCAGAGCTAGCAAGCATGAAAGCATTTCTGGATTCACAAGCATATGTAGCTAATAATAGAGCTATATATGTAGTAAAAAAAAAAAAAGAAGCTATACAGTATATGGTAGCTAGCAAACCTAGCTATTGGTTTCAATTTTAGGTGGCAATAGAATAGTGCAATAGTCTGCTAGTGGATACTGTTAGCGTTGTAGTTCTACATTTATAATAATTTACCAGCAAGAAAATGTTAGATAGAGGCCCTCTTCTGATGCATGGCTTCTGACAAGAGTCCATTCCAGGGGGTGATTGGGGCAGTTTCCTTGGCTGCTTGTAGTGTGGTGTCAAGATGCCAGATGCCCTAAAAACACGGGGGAATGATGCCTAGGTTGGAGCTGGGGGTAGTGGTTGGAGCTGGAATGTTGTACTTGGAAGCTCAGTGGTTAAGATGTTTGCATCAGAAGGTCATGATTTAAAATCCCAGAACCACCAATCTAGCACTGCTGGGTCCTCGAGCAAGGCACTTAACCATTAACTTCTCAGTTGTACGTCGCTTTGAATAAGGATGTCTGCCAAAATAGGTGATATCGCTCTCTGTGAGGCCAGAAGGGGAGCAATGCTACATAGAATGTACAAGTTCTTCTGCCAGCCACGTTTGGGGCACCTACACCCATACACCTCCTCAAGACAGTGCTTGATATTGGGCGCTTCACCAATAATTGGTTTAGGAGTATGTCCAACCTGTTGAGCTGCCTTGGTTCTCTTGAAGCTGCTCCTCTTGCTTATGCATGCACTCCAAATAAAGTGTATGCTGCATCCATGTGATCAGTCAATCGATGTCATGTAATGAGGGGGAAGCCAATGCAAGTGACATGATCATCTGATGTGCTGTGGCTAACAGGAAAAGTAATTTGTGACATAATCCAGACAGCAAGCTTGTACAAGACCATGGCTAGCTACAAAAAATAAATTTGTAGTTTGGAGACTCGCTCTGTTTACAAGAAAGTACTTTATATATCTATGTTTGCACACCATCACCTTCGAAATAGTCCCCTTGCACAGCAATGCGGCACTCCCATCATTCCTGCCAATTCTGGAATGTGTCCTGGAAGTCTTCTTTTCGAAGCGTGTCAAGGACCTTCTGTGATTTGGGCTGGATCTCTGCAAAACGGCGACCTTTTAAGCTGGATCTTTATCTTCATGCCGTGGGCGCAGTCCTGATCGAGGCCGGAGGAGCCAAATCTGAAGAGTAGGGTGGGTGCTGAAGTAAGATCACATGGATCGTTCCCTGACAATCATCATGGACAAGTTGCCGAACGGTTTAAACTTTTTCCGTGGTTGAGTTAGCTGAAGATCTTTTTGATCTCTCGTCGTCTTTCAGAGATTTTCAGTGGTCAGAATAGCCAGTTAGCACCGTTAGTCTCGAAACTATTTTAGTGTAGAAAAATGAAAGCAGTATTTATTGCTTAGCCAGTATTAATGTTCCATGTGATTTTTATTTAATAGGGTTCTTGATTCATTAGCACTTTGTTGGCAAAACCTTCAGCGTGAAAATGTCAAATATTCACCCCCCTGCAACCCTCCCACCCCGTCTGTGCTTGTGTTATTTTTCTTATTAATGTACAAACCCTGGAGGTCACACTTCTCTCAACGCTAGCTCTCACGCTGATGAAAAACACCATGTGATTACATTCCTATTCTAAGAAGAACGATTCCTTTTCCCACAGCACATTTTTTTCAGAATTACTTTCACATGGACATTTTTCATCAGTCTAATCTCGAATCCGGACCTGGGAGACAACTGGGAACAAATGAGACAAATTCATTTCAGATTGATTTGGATGATTCCAGACAGAAAGTTGGAACACTCCTAAAACCTTTAGAGAGCCAGGATTTGATTTTGTACGCTAATGTAATTCCTTTTGCAACAGGAAGGCAGTGATGACATTTACACATCGTATATTAGTGGGGTGAGAAACTGCCAAAACATGACAGTAGCTTAGCAAAGTATAAATATGCTGACTGAGTGCGAGTTGCGAAGGATTTCTCACACATTCTCAATCTGTTCACTTTAAATCACATGATATCCTGGAGGTCACGTGTTTTTAATATTACGCGGTATGTGTTTGAGCCGAGAGCGAGGTCTGATGGTCACCAGAAGTGATGGGAAGATCGGATCATTTCGGTGACGTTTATTCGAATCAAAACAAACAAATCTTTTTTTGAGCCATTTAATTCGTTCCTTTGATCAGAAATAAAATAAAATGTACATTTTCAATATGGGAGTCACGTGACAAAAGAACGAATGATGGCTAGAAGATTCGAGAGGTAAACTACCCAATTCTGTTTCCTGTTCATAACCTACGGAGCTTTCAGGACGCTTTGCTGATGCGCATCCAGTAGAAAATGAAGGATTCACTTTTTGAGACGACTTGAGTCGAATGAAAGAATCGTTCTTAATGAACGGATCATTCATCAATGAGCCTAGTGTAAATTAGAAAATAAACGAATCACTCTTTGAGACGACTCGCACTCTTTTCAGAATCAGAATCAGAATCAGAATCAGGTTTATTGGCCAAGTGTGTTGACACACACAAGGAATTTGGTTCCAGCTGTTTGTTACTCTCAAAAGTACATACATAAATAAAAACCTATACATGACAAGACAGACACAACAAGACAAAAACAGACTATACAAGACAATACAGACAATATGAGACAGTATAGACAGTGTGGGTAATAAATAGGGATACAGACCAGTAATGTACATAAAGTGTGGGAGTGCATGGTAGTGCAAATGACAGTATTGTGTGCCAGTATGACGAGAGAGGTTACTATAAAACTTTGTACAGTATATAGAAGCAATAGTGTGTGTAACATATACAGATAATGTGATGAGTGACAGTTTTGTGTGGTACTCATAGATATGAGCATGGAATTTAATTATGGTCAGTTGTTAGTGAGGGTGATTGCTTGGGGAAAGAAACTGTTCCTGTGTCTGGCAGTCTTAGTGAACAAAGTTCTGTAGCGCCTGCCAGAAGGGAGGAGCTGAAAGATGTTGTGTCCAGGGTGTGAAGGGTCATTAATGATTTTTCCTGCCCGGTTTCTGGTTCTTGTATGGTACAAGTCCTGGAGGGTGGGCAGGGGGGCACCAATGATTTTTTCAGCTGTTTTAACAGTTTTCTGCAGTCTGTTTCTGTCCTGTTTTGTTGCTGCTCCAAACCAGATGGTGATTGATGAGCACAGGACAGATTCAATGACTGCAGTGTAGAACTGTATCAACAGCTCCTGTGGCAGACTGTACTTCCTTAATTGCCTTAGAAAGTACATCCTCTGCTGGGCCTTTTTCAGAATTGAGTTTATGTTTGATTCCCATTTCAGGTCTTGGGAAATGGTAGTGCCCAGAAACTTGAAGTTCTCCACAGGTGACACAGGAATGTTGGATATTGTGAGGGGGAGTAGTGTTGAAGGATGTTTCCTAAAGTCCACTATCATCTCCACAGTTTTGAGTGTGTTTAGCTCAAGGTTGTTCTGACTGCACCATAGCACCAGCTGCTTCACCTCCTGCTTATATGCAGACTCGTCACCATCTTGGATTAGTCCAATGAGCGTGGTGTCATCTGCAAATTTCAGGAGTTTGACAGATGGGTCACTTGATATGCAGTCATTCGTATAAAGGGAGAATAGCAGTGGGGAAAGGACACACCCCTGAGGAGCACCAGTGCTGACTGTCTGAATACTGGAGGTAACACCTCCCAGTCTCACCTGTTGTTTCCTGCCTGTCAGGAAGCTGGTGATCCATTGACAGATGGCAGGGGGTATAGTAAGGTTTAGGAGTTTGAGTGGAGGATTCCCGGAATTATTGTATTGAAAGCCGAACTAAAGTCAACAAACAAAATCCGGGCATATGTTCCTGGGCAGTCAAGGTGTTGCAGAATGTAGTTTAGCCCCATGTTGACTGCGTCATCCACCGATCTGTTTGCTCGGTATGCAAACTGTAGGGGATCCAGCAGCTGTTCTGTCACCTTCTTTAGATGGGCCAATACCAGCTTTTCAAAGGTCTTCATGACGACAGATGTCAGAGCGACAGGCCTGTAGTCATTCAGTCCAGTAATCGAGGGTTTCTTGGGGACTGGGATGACTGTGGAGAGTTTAAAGCAGGAGGGGACCTCACACAACTCCAGTGATCTGTTGAAGATAGAGGTGAAAATAGGAGCCAGTTGGTCAGCACATGCTTTGAGACAGGATGGGGAGACACCGTCTGGGCCGGGAGCCTTTCTTGTCTTCTGTCTCTGAAAGAGCCGATACACATCCTTTTCACAAATCGTGAGCGCAACTTGAGTGCTGGAAGGAGTTGTAAGAGAGAAATCCAGAGGTGTGATGGGGGCAGACATTGGGCTGGGTTGGATGAGAGGTGTGAAGATATTGTCCTCAAACCTGCAGTAGAAGGTGTTAAGGTCGTCAGCCAGGTCTTTGTTTGCTTCAGTGGGAGGGTGGTCTCCTGTAGTTTGTGATATTTTGCAGGCCTTTCCACACTGATGCAGGGTCGTTAGCTGAAAACCTGCTTTTCAGCTTTTCAGAGTAGCTTCTTTTGGCTATTCTGATCTCCTTTGTCAGTTGGTTCCTGGCCTGCTTGTACAGAGCTTTGTCCTCCCTCTGTAGGCATCTTCCTTGGCATGTCGAAGTTTTTCAGTTTGGCTGTGAACCATGGCTTGTTGTTACTGAACTTGCAGAAGGTTTTGGTTGGCACACATGTCTTCACAAAACTGATGTAGGATGTCACAGTGTCAGTCAGCTCATCCAGGCTGTCAGTTCCAGCCTCAAAGACACTCCAATCAGTGCACTCAAAGCAGTCTTGTAGTTCCTGCTTTGCCTCACTGGTCCATCTCTTCACTGTTTTGACTACAGGCTTAACAGATTTTAGTTTCTGCCTGTATGTTGGAATAAGATGAACCAAGCAGTGATCAGAGTTCCCTAAAGCTGCCCGGTACAGAGCGATACGAGTCCTTAAGAACGGTGTAGCAATGATCCAGTGTGTTTTTCCCTCTTGTCGGACAGTTAATGTGTTGCCTGTATTTTGGAAGTTCTACTGTTAGTTTTGCTCTGTTAAAGTCTCCAAGGATAATAAAAAGAGAATCCGGATGTTTTTGCTCCAAGCCGGATATTTGGTTTGCCAGGTTTTGCAGTGCATCATTCACGTTGGCCTGAGGTGGGATGTAAACTCGGTCAGAATGAATGAGGAAAATTCCGCGTGAGTAAAGCGGTTTACAGTTTATTACCAGTGATTCCAAGTTTGGGCTGCAGTATTTATCCAGCACTGTGACATCTGTACACCAACGTTCGTTAATGTAGAAGCAGATTCCGCCGCCTTTCGTTTTGCCCGATAGCTCCTTTACGCGATCCGCTCGGTGTAAGTGAAAGCCCGAGAGAAGTAATCCGCTGTCCGGGATTGAGCGACTGAGCCAAGTTTCAGTAAAACAGAGAGCAGCGGAGCATGCAAAATCTTTGTTTGTTCCGTTAAGAAGAGTTAGTTCGTCCATTTTGTTCGGCAGTGAGCGGAGGTTCGCCAGGTGAATCGACGGGAGCGCAGTTCATCCTCTGTCGCAGCTTCACTAGCGCGCCGGCGCGCTTCCCCCGCCGGTGTCTCCTCCATGTGCCATAGAGAGTGGCTGCAGCTCCAACTAAGATCTCCAAATAACTTTCTGGGTTTGTAAAAATTGTTGAAAAAGTGTCTGGAGTGAACTCCCCGATGTTAAGCAATTCTTCTTTAGTGTAAGTTATTAGGGTAGGGTAACTAAACACACAGACAGTAAACAAAAAGAAAGAGAGTACTAGAGAGAGTCGTGCCGAGGCTGCCATCCGCGGCGCCATCTTGAAACACGTTTTTTGTCAAATCAAAGACTCGTTCAAAATAAACAAATCAGAGATCTGAATCTGAGTGTATAAGCATTTTTGCTAAATTCACATGAAGTCACGCAGTTTAAAGTAACGACATTCCATGAATGGAACTGCTCCAGGTGGAAATGAAGCCAACACACCAAAGACCCGTCTCTAATGCGATTGAGTCATTACTGTAGCATGACGTGCAGGGGGCGGGGCTTATACACTCCACCAAGCATTTTCTTCATTGCACAAAAAAGTGCTGCTCAAAAAACATTTTTCTTTTTTTCCCCTTGATTACACCTTAAAACCTTTAAAGAGCCAGGATTTGATTTTGTACGCTAACGTACTTCCTTTTGTAACAGAGAAGTAACTAAATATGATTAATGGATTTCTCACTCATTTTGTATCTGTAAACTTAAAAACCAGAAAATATATAGTATATTATAGTATATATTTTTTTATAGTTTATATGAATATATAATTTTTTCATCCCTATTATTATACTTCTAGTACTTTATATATGTATTTTTTTATTTCTTTTATTTTTAAATTCTGTTTCTATTTACATGTTGGACAGTCGTACAAAAAATTTTATTACATGTCGTATGAATGTGTACGTGACAAATAAAATTTGATTTGATTGATATCCTGAACCGAACCATGCCAGTAGCTTAGCAAAGTAGCTAAATCAGCAATTTTGATTTTGCAAGTGGCATGAAGAATCGTGACGGATTTCTCACTCATTCTCAATGTGTACACGACGATATTTTCAACTTCACTTATTCTCAGAATTCTCAGAATTACATCGCATGTGTATGAAGTCCGAAATTATAACATTTCACACATGGAACCGCTCCAGGTCGAAAATAAAGCAAACGCACCAAAGAACCATGTTTAACGCGACTGAGTTACTACTGTACAGGATGAAACGCTGAGGGCGGGGCTTATACACTTATACAATTTGATTACGCCGTTTTCATCTAAAAATGTTCCGTGTCACTTTGTTTTCAATCGTTTCCCGAAAGTTGCTCATCTACACTAAAATGTCTGAAAACGCTCACGTCCCTGTACTCTTTTTTTCTTCTGAGAACCAGGAATTGAATTTATATGCTCACGTACTTTCTTTTCGAACGGAAAGCCCGAGTGCTGACATTTACACACCACACAATAGCGGACTGAGACACGCCGAAAGCTCCGAACTATAAAAACACAGATTCGACCGATGTGAAGGCTTTGTTTAACTTGTAACCGTGTCCTGCAGAAAGTGAAGCCCAGCGTCAGTCTCAGAAGAAGCACGTTATTGATTACAGGCTGGCCTCGTATCGATCTTCAAGACAATCAGAGTTCCATTAGAGCGACAGAAGAGCCAGGCAGCCAGAAAAGCCACTCGGTCCTCTGGGAGTTAAAACACGTCTCCTCTCCCAGACCCCAGAACCTCAGATCCTGAGGGATTACTCGCAGAAACCTTTCAGGAGCACGATGTGCGACGGAGTTTCTATACGCTGAGAATAGAAACGCCATGGAGAAGTTTACGGAGGCTGACAGGAAGTGTGGAAATATCGGAGGTCTGTCAATACAACAACAGCGAAAAGGACAAATGATGAATGCAGTGTAACACGAGGTGACAGTGACATAATAACTCGCTTCACCATATAAACGCCAGAGCAAACAACTTTTCATTCAAACCAATACAACACCAGTCCCTGCTTAAACTATTTACTTTATATTTTTTTGTTTACGTTATAAAAGGGGGAAAAGTATGCAGAATTTTCCATTTAGTACAGATTCGGAATTTTTATTTATACCAGTTTAATCGCTTATATGCACAGTATATTTTCTTAAATAATTTTTTCTTTGATTTTACATTTTTTTTATTGAATCATTTTAATACAATATTTTTTTATAGATTTCTTTCTTTATTTCTTTAATATTTTCTTTTTTTTCAAGTGTAAATTGTATTATATATATATAAAAATTTATTTTTCAAAAAAAAATTTTTTAATTTTTTTGTGTAAATGACCAAAACATACTTTAAAGTGCCTATATAAAAAAAAATATTTTAATATTATTATTATTATTATTATATTTATTCATTATTATTAATATTGTCATTATGTGTTGCACAAATCTACAGTCTGGGTAGGAAAGAAATCATCCCCAGCCTCACTTCTCACTCGGTTCTACATTAAATATTCTGGTTTTGTCCACATTATTTAGAACAGCGAACAATCCGATGTCTATACCACGAATGAAACCTTGTTCTCCTGCCGTATTGTAATAAGCACAGCAGAAATGGTATTCGCAGTGGATTTATATCTCGACACTAAGTGGCCCAAGGTCTTCCAGCCTGCAGGACAGCACATGTTACAGGTCAGTGTGTCTGCAGGCTCGGGTAAATCTGACTGACTCAAGCTGGGGCGAATATGACAGTGAGGGAACGGTGGAGCGTCACCTCAAGGACGTGTTCATTACTGCTTTGGCAGTGGTTTAGAGAGAATGAATGTGCGAACAGGGCATTAAGGTGATTTTCATGCATCATATATAGGGATGCGCTAGACGTATCTGTAGACGTTGCTGTGAAGTGGGGTGTTTTAACACTAGACAGCAGAAATGATAAAAGATAGAATGAGATACAAAAGAAATCAATAAATTCTGCCTTGAACTCCTTGGTTCCTCAAGCTCAGATACATCATTTCAGTCCTTATTGAGATATTCATGATAAACACACCTAATAAAAATATATCATACCTTCATGTGGTCTTTGTATCATATCTAACAGGAAGATGGAAAGCAGCAAAATTGCGTCCACTCTCAGGGATGACATACGTGTCAATCACAGCGGCATTAGCCAATCGCTGGCTCGTGTATGCAGAAGAGGGGAGGTTGAAATGAAAATATTTGCTTAAGAGGAAGCACATGTTAGCATTTTCTTCTATTTTTGGGATTTTAGACTTCTGATCGGGAAGGTTGCGAGTTCAAATGACAACACTACCAAGCTGCCACTAGAGGTCCTTAACCCTGAACTGCTCTCTTGAATAAATGAGACAAACGTAAGTCACTCCGGATGGGGGCATTCTCCAAAATCCCACGTATGAAGCATCAATCGTGTTACTGACATTTACTGCATTCGACAGACTCTCTCATCTCGAGCGACTTACAGTTATCTCAATTATACAACTGAGGCTACGTCTACACTAATCTGGACACACCGTTTTTTGTCAGTGATCTCACGGGACACGATGCAAGGCTAGATTATTCTGTCGGGGATGACTGGGTGAGTGAGGACCCCAATGCAGTTTGCGACAGGGTCAAGGAGAAAACAGACATTAATAAAAAAACAAACTGAGCAATGGGACAAGGCAAAAACACAGTCCAGGGTCTAAACACAGGCAGCAGGGCAATGCAGGGAAGACAGAACCAAATCCAAAAAAACAGTCCACAATATCACAGAGATGGCAAACAGAACAATGAAGGGCAGAGCAGAATCACAAACCAAAAACCAGTCCAGAGTTCAAAACCAGAGCAGAGCAAAACAGGGGTCAGGAAGAGCATCAGGATCAGGAGCAGGAGCAGGAACCAGAGCAGGTAGCGTGAGCGTTGCATGCCCGGAAGATCCTGAAAGTTCTCGTCTAAAAACGCTCCACGTCCACACTTTCATTTTCAGTCGTTTCCCTGAATTTGCTCCTCAACACAGACTTCGACCTGTTTAGTTTCCGCCTGGAGTTTATTTCCCCTTCGGCTCTTCGAACCGCCACAGCGACGATTAAGGCCATGTCCACACTAATAATTCGTATTTTTCTCGTTGTCAAATGAAAACGTAGCCTTTCGAAAAAACACTCCTCGAAGTGGATACATTTGAAAACCCCGTTTTTCAGTCTACAGTGTGGACTGTGAAGACGGAGGCTTTCGAAAATGATGACATGCTTTTAGTCATTGCTGCGATGTTTCAAAGAGGCAGAAAGTAAAAATACGAGAGCCAGAAATGACACCGGTCGAAGCATCTTACGCTCTGCTCATGGGCAGTACAGGGATTTGGGCGTTTTCCGACTTTTCAATGGGAATGAGCAACTTTTGGGAAACGATGGAAAACAAAAAGTGTTTTTAAGACGGAAACGGCTTGTCAAAATATGTCCCGATTCGAGTAGACGTAGCCTAAAAATGCGTCTTTGAAAGCCTCTGTTTTCATTGTCCACACTGCGACAGTGGAAAAAAATGCAGACTCGTCCGCAAACTCGACTCGACACAATACAGATTCCTGAAGCTGATGAGCTGATGAGCAGCTGTCCCAACATGCACCGGGGGAGGGGACCGCTGACGCTGCTGAAAGTTGAGTCGACGTCCGCATGGGATCGGCTGCAGAAGACAACGTGTCACTGCAGGTACTTTTCGGGGTTTACACATGACTTGTAAAGGCTTCATCTGAGACAAGGCTTCACAATCCAGATGATCAAATGAAATCTGGTAGGTTTGAAGGTCGCCCTGAAAGCAGCCTAAAGGCATTTATTAGGGTTGAGGTCAGAGCTCAAAAGCACTTTAAGTACGAGATCCAAACCTGCCACAAATTCAGCTCCATGAAGATCTGCTTTCCATGGGATGGAGTGGAAGATCTCCTGCTATAGAGTGCCAAGCCCATTAAACACCTCTGGGATTCATTGAAAATCCCATGAGCCCCCATTTGCTTTCATCACAAGCTTCATTCTTCTCGGATGATGTTCCACTAGATTTTGTGGAGATTTGTGGAGATTCATTCAGCCACAAGGATGTTAGGTCCTGATGTAAATGACGTGATTTATTCCGAAGGTGTTCATTAGGTGTGGAGATATATAGAACTTGAACTCTGAGATCCAAACCTGTTTACAAATCTAGCATCATGAAGATATGCTTTTCATTGGTTGAATTTGGTGGAAGATCTCTGGCTATAGAGCTGGCAGCACTCCAGGATTCCTCACCTCACCCACATCAGAACCTGACTTTCACTGATCTCCACAAAATCTAATGAAACACCCAGAAGAGTGAAGTTTGTTATAAAAAACAAATGGAGACTAATTGTGGAATACCAATCATTTGGTCAGATGTCCTCAAGCTTTTTGTTGGTAATGGTGCAGAGCTGAAATGATTGAGGCCACTTCATCAAAGTATCATTAAAGAGTGAACATCTCTATTTCCTACAAGATGTCCAGGTCTGTGACATCATTCTGTGACCCATTTCATGGTCTGCAACCTCGTTTTGTCCATTTAGATACGTAAATTGGTGTCTGAAACGTCATTAACTCGTTGATTCTGCCGTCTACGTGGGACTAAAGCTATTTTTCCTCGTAAGCACGCGAGCTAATCAAGCTAACTCGGCTAAAAAACGGTTCAGCCAACTGATTCCCTGTACTCGTCTTCCTGAGGGATGTCCTGTGCTTCCTGTACGTCCATGTTCATAAATAAACCAGCAGCGAGTTAAACCCAGAGAGAGAGAGAAAACAGATGAGCAAGAAAGAGAAAAAAAACAGTGGCTCTACCCAGGAGACCTTGCAGTCAGTGACATTGAAGATCTGTCCATTTTTCCTCTTCCACTCCCGGCCCCTGGCTGTCAGTTTGAGCGCCTCAGCGCTGTCCTTCTACCCCATGTGAATTTCCAATTCTGCAGACTCATGAATCTCTCCATGAGACACGAGTGGCACTTCACAGCCGCCAGATTCACAACAATGTCGGACTTTGCACTTTTCTCCGTTCGCTAAGTGAAGAAACGAGGATTCTAACACCGTGTATGAAATCGTTCTCCAATCAGATGTTTGGTGGAACATGAGCTACGGGATTAACCATATTTGATCACATGGGATCCTTCAGCTTGTCGATTTGTCAAGCGGAGTGAAATGAATCACGATATATTTCTAGATTATCGTATGAAAAACCCTTATAGCTAGCTACATCTCGTTAGCGCTTAGCGTTAGCTTGCTAGTAAATACGATAGCTAGCATTACAAGAAGCGATAGATAAAGTAGATAAAATTAATGCTATTAAATAAGAAGACAATTAAATATAATAATAAAAAAAAAAAATATATATATATATAAAATCAGTGTGCAGATGTTCATGTTTTAATGGGTTATAAAATACATATAAAATGTTTTTTATTAAAAATAAAAAAATACATTTGCAATTTATTTATTTTGATATATTTTATTTTTATACCCGACACAAAAACACCTATAAGGAATTCATTTGAAATTAATTTTTTCCAATTTAAAAAAAGAATAAATTTTATATTTAAAACATATTTCTACACACTTAACAAGTTTCAGGCACTTTTTAGGTCAGTATTTTTATCAATATTAAACAAATTTTAAACTTTACACTGCTAATTAACACTCAAATTTAGCATTTCTGTATTATTCCATGTACTGTTAGTAAATTCTACAGTTAAATTAATGTTAAATAAATAATATGTAACCATTTCATATACTACAAAAAAATTATGTTTTAAAAATGACAATTTTTATACAAAACAAGAAAATTTAAATTTGTAACTAATTTATATTGATATTTTTTTTAATTTAAATTGTATTTTAATAAATTCAAATAAATATATATTTTAGCCATGTATTTTTCTTGTTAGCCTTTATTTTAATATACGCTATATGTATAGGAATGAATACAATTAATTCATTATTATTTAGAATAATTTATTAATTTATTAATGATCATATTTCATTTACAGAATGCATTCACATCTTATTGTTTTTGTGTTTTACAACAAAAATATAAAATGTTAATACAGTATACAGTTTGTTTTTCTTCAAATTTGGCATAAAATGTACTTTTGCAAAATCTGATCGATTTCATTAATTGCAAAAAAGTTATTTGTAAATACATTGAAATTCATGTAAATTTATAAATATATATAAATACAGCTTGTACAAAAATTATATATATATATATATATATATATATATATATATATATATATATATATATATATATATATATATATATTTTTTTTTTTTTTTTAATTATTATTATTATTATTATTATTATTTTATTATTATTTTTTTATAAATGGTGAATTATATCTTTTTTGGAACAGGTCCAATCAGATATTTAGGTTTTTCACAATGATTGCTAAATTACATTATTTCATAATTTTATTACTATAATCATATTTATCATTATATTATTACATCATCATAATAATAATATTATTATTATTATTACATTATAACATTCCTATAACCATATTATTACATTATTATAATTATATTGTTACATCATAACATTATTATCATTATATAAATATGATGATTATTATTTTATTATTAGAATGATCTGAGCTTAGATTGGAGCTCTTTGTTCATCCAGAGATGCTGCTAAGTTTCATCCAAAGACAAGGAGAGATCCTAAAAGACTAGTGAATACTGTACCAGAGTGAATGATGTTTGAATGTGTGTGTGTGTGTGTGTGTGTGAGTGTGTAATCACAAACACACCATCACATGATCATCTGTACATTAGACCAATCCCACAAATGAACCACTGATGAGACGATATGAAGATATGAAGAACTGCACTGGTCATATAATCCAGCAGGAAAAGCACGAGCCAGCGTCTGCGTGACACACACACACACACACACACACACACACACACTCACTCCATGCAGTCATAACGCTTACCTTCATGATGTAACGCTGTTGTCAGGCTCTGCTCCCTATTCACACACTTTCTGCTGTCTGCTTGTCTGCTGCTTACTGCCCAGGAAGACGTGCAAACAAAAAAGAGTGTACAGTTTTCACCGGAGAGCTGCTACACCCTGGCATGATTTCCCTCTCTCTCTCTCTCTCTCTCTCTCTCTCTCTCTCTCTCTCTCTCTCCTTCTCTCCCTCTCTTAGAGAATAAACCCCAGAGGGACTGAGACTCTACAGTTTCTTCGCAAAAGACACACCCACAATTGTGGGCAGTCCAATGTGTCAACATAGAACATTCATGTTCCTGAATGTAGCCCCTCCTTCACACACACACACACACACACACACACACACAGAGTTAAAGAAATCCAGATGTCGACGATCCCTAATGGACAAATGAAGCAAATGGTCACATGGTCTATAAACTCTCGCTGACCATTCATGTAGATCGTAGGTTTCAGTTTATTAGCCTCGTCACTAGGGGTCTTAATAGCTACATTATGCTAACTAGTTATTTAATTGTGAGATATTATTGTTTAGTTTAGTTTCCTCCTATGTATTATGCACTAGGCTTTGTACAAGCGTGAGCATCAGCTTTAGCAGTGCCTGTTAGCTGTGCAAGCTACGACCAAGGTACAGTATATACTAAGGATGTGCATCTCTGTAAATCAGCCCCCGGTGCGATACGATACAATTCACCCCTGTTACGATTTCAATGCAATACGATTCAATGATGCTCAGCAAATCATTAATTTACTTAAATGCCTTCTGACTTCTAACACATGACCCCTTTCACAAACACGCCTTTGTAGAGCAAAAAGAAAAGAAAATTCACTAAAACTAAAAATTATTTTTCTCTTCTGTCTCCAGGAAGATGCAGCTCTACCTCTGCCATGTTAATCTGTATTCTCGGTAGTGTTGTATTGAGAGAACGTGCTTTTTTTAACAATTCAATAGACATAATATAGTCATTTAAATTCGTGAATACACCCAAATGTTTGTAGTCCGGAGCTTCTTCCGAAAACATTTCACATAGAACCTCTGAATAAAATCTAGAACCAATTAACAACCAATATACATCTATATTCAAAATGACATCACATTTATACACTCACCGGCCACTTTATTGGGTACACCTGTCCAACTGCTCATTAACGCAAATTTCTAATCAGCCAATCACATGGCAGCAACTCAATGCATTTAGGCATGTAGACATGGTCAAGACGATCTGCTGCAGTTCAAACCGAGCGTCAGAATGAGGAAGAAAGGTGATTTAAGTGACTTTGAACGTGGCATGGTTGTTGGTGCCAGACGGGCTGGTCTGAGTATTTCAGAAACTGCTGATCTACTGGGATTTTCACACACAACCATCCCTAGGGTTTACAGAGAATGGTCCGAAAAAGAGAAAATATCCAGTGAGCGGCAGTTCTGTGGGCGCAAATGCCTTGTTGATGCCAGAGGTCAGAGGAGAATGGCCAGACTGGTTCGAGCTGATAGAAAGGCAACAGTAACTCAAATAACCACTCGTTACAACCGAGGTATTCAGAAGAGCATCTCTGAACACGTCGAACCTTGAGGCGGTTGGGCTACAGCAGCATAAGACCACACCGGGTGCCACTCCTGACAGCTAAGAAAACTGAGGCTACAATTCACACAGGCTCACCAAAATTGGACAATAGAAGATTGGAAAAACGTTGCCTGTTCTGATGAGTCTCGATTTCTGCTGCGACATTCGGACGGTAGGGTCAGAATTTGGCGTCAACAACATGAAAGCATGGATCCATCCTGCCTTGTATCAACGGTATAAGGCTGGTGGTGGTGGTGTAATAATGTGGGGGATATTTTCTTGGCACACTTTGGGCCCATTAGTACCAATTGAGCATCGTGTCAACGTCACAGCCTACCTGAGTATTGTTGCTGACCATGTCCATCCCTTTATGACCACAGTGTACCCATCTTCTGATGGCTACTTCCAGCAGTATAACGCGCCATGTCATAAAGCGTGAATCATCTCAGACTGGTTTCTTGAACATGACAATGAGTTCACTGTACTCAAATGGCCTCCACAGTCACCAGATCTCAATCCAATAAAGCACCTTTGGGATGTGGTGGAACAGGAGATTTGCATAATGGATGTGCAGCCGACAATCTGCAGCAACTGCGTGATTCTATTATGTCATTATGGACCAAAATCTCTGAGGAATGTTTCCAGTACCTTGTTGCATCTATGTCACGAAGGATTAAGGCAGTTCTGAAGGCAAAAGGGGGTCCAACCCAGTACTAGTAAGGTGTACCTAATAAAGTGGCTGGTGAGTGTAGAATGCAAGGCAAAACCACACATAAATTGGACGGTGAATGAGTGGAAGGAATTTCAAGTTTTTGTCTCTAACAGAAGATCTAGATGATCTAGACTGCTCTGGGATGAACTGGATCGTAAGGAAAATCTCTACTGAAGAAGTATTTCAAGAGGAACAGCAACGTTTTTCAGCTGCATTGGGAAGCTGACTGCACCCCAGGCCTCCTCACCTCACCTGCATCAGTACCTGACTTTATAAATGGCACATACAAATCTTGTTATTTAGAGATATTTGATTTGTTTTTATTGATATATAATTAGATGAAATCTCAATTGTGGGAATTGATGATAGTTGAAAATTCCTCGTGGGAAATACCAGCAATTTGAGGAGGTGTGACCTTGGGGGACATAGAAGTCAAAGAGGCAGTATACCGGTGTATCATTTCCAGGCTCTCACACACCACAGACAAAGGCCAGTTTACGAAGCGCCGCAGAAGGCAAAAAGAAGTATAGGATTAGGGTGGATGAGACAGAGGGAGTCAGCGATGTAAACATGACTGAGAACAGAAACATTCC
>NC_060911.1:13623711-13628711 GCF_014805685.1 Silurus meridionalis | reverse complement strand
CTCTCTCTCACCTATTATGTACCCTGCTCCATAATTCATGGTCTTAAACAGATGACGTGGGCGCATCGCCGTCCGGATGCAAGCTGTGATCAAAATGCAAATAAAGGGGCTCGAGAAACGGCTTGGTCCAGCACTTTCCCAGCTAAAGCAGCATGAAGGATCACTTTGACAGGTGCGCCTGTGTTCCGCATCTTCTGTAGAGCGGCGCCCGAAAAGCGGATTCTCTTTCTAATGAGATCAAACCGGTCACTGCTTTGACTCGGGACTTCCCTTCTCCCCGGTCTTTTTTTCTTTGTTTGTTTACCCGTCTTCCCGATGCCCCGGAATACTCCCAATGCTGCCTCGGTGCTGCTTTGTGTCGAGGGAAGCGAACAGGCTGGAAAGCAGAGACTCGGTAATGCGATCGTTTTTACCTGAACCTGCTTTTCAGCGCGTTCTAGATTTCGAAATGACTCCAAAACAAATGTCCTCAACAAACTGTTTGGATTTTATATGGCTTTTGTGACAATTGATACTAATTTGTAACTGAGTCAAACGTTTTCATCTGTCTATAGGCAGATCCATGTACCTATTTATCAATCCATCCATACATCTATCTATCCATTGATACAATCAAGCATTTGGTTGCTCATCTTTCCATCCATCCATATATTTAAGCACTCATCCCTGCATACATTTGTGTAAAATAGTACAAAACAGAAAAACATTATTATCATTTCCTAAACAGCTGTTTCCCTGTAAGGTGTCTTTATTTGGGTTGTTTTGCCAATTCATCCAACCCAGGAAATTACATCTGTGTCCCAAAACAGCTGGATTCGACAAGACCTGACTTATCTTTGATCAGAACAGATTGCCTTCTGGATTCAGTGTGGAGTCCTTCACGTGTGTTATGCCCCTGGCTGATATATAGTTTATTCACAACTCTCCTTCAAGTTAATATAGAAGAGCTCCAACTTACACACACACACACACACACACATACACACATAGCCCAGGGTGCACACGCCAAGGGGAATTGATTTTTCACTCAGAAGTATTGGTATGATATACACATTCCATTCAGCGATAACAGAGCAATTCCAGCTGCCATCACTGCAGCAGCAGGCGGAGAAATACGGCCCCACCGCAGCCGCGCCATTTAATAATAGAAAATCAAGAGGTGCCAACGCCGCTAACAGAACATTCATCTGCAGAAGGAGAGAGAGAGAGAGAAAGGAGGGGCAGAGATGAAGTCAGGAAGAGAAGCTTAGGTGAAGAAAAAGAAAAAGATGAAAAAAATAGAGCAATGACTTGAATAATTGAAATAGTTTATAACTTTATAACACTGGAAAAACCATGGTTTATACTCAGCTATGGACTTATCCATCCAGCCATTAAGCATCCATCCATCCATCCATCCATCCATCCATCCATCCATCCATCCATCCATCTGTCTAACAATCAATCAACTGATCTACCATTACAGCTATGCAACCAGCCACTTAGCATCATCCATCCATCCATCCATCCATCCATTAATCTATTGATCCTTTCATCATATTTATCTATCCAGCAACCCATCAATCTATTCATTTGTTAAAACAAGTCCTTTATCCATCACTTTAATGCCATTAATTCATTTATTTATTCGTCAGTTCATTCATTTGTTTACTCATTTATTCATTCATTTATTTATTCAATAATCCAGCCATTCATCTGTCTGTCTGTCTGTCTGTCTGTCTGTCTGTCTGTCTGTCTGTCTGTCTGTCTGTCTGTCTGTCTGTCTGTCCATCCATCCATAAACCCATTATTTCCATACATCCATCTATCCATCCATCTTTTAAACTGTTCTGTCAAATAAGAGGATGTAGAAATATAACTCGATGTACACCAGAATGTTCTCCTGCATTTCAAACAGGCAAACATCAGTGACTAGCACATGTACACTAATGTATATCGACAAAAGAACTGAGACACCTGACTTTTCCAATTGTTCTTCCCCAAACTGTTAGCACAAAGTTAGAGCCCCCCAATAATGATTTAGCCTGAACTTTCCCTTCACTTGAACTAGGAGACCTAAACCTGTTTCAGCCTGGCACAACGTGCACAAAACCAGCCCCATGAAGATCTGCTTTCCATTGGAACTCCAACCTATTGAACACCTTCAAGATGAATGTAAAAAAATTGACATACTGTGAAATCTGGTGAAACATCTTCCTCGAAAAGTGGAGTTTAACAGCAAATGGGGACTAAATATTAAATGGGATGTTTGAAATATTACATGCAAATCGAAAACTTCGAATTCCAATCAAAAGTCCAATCTCTTTCCCACTGAGCTTCCACTTTCCATCAGACATACAGTATCTAGCTTGCTAACTGGTAGCTCAGCACCCATAGCACCAGGGTGTAGACCATTTACATCATGGTGTCCACAACATGCATTTCACTGAAGGTTTTCCTACAGGATGACTCCATGTGACTATTTCCGACTCCAATATAGAATCCAGTTTTATTATTATCGTTTGCATGTTGGACCTGATTGGTCAAAAGATGTGGATTTTGGTTGAAGACATCAAAAATAAAGTTCCTACAAAAGCCCTGCTCAAAACAATTTTCTTATTGCTGTGTCAACAAATTTAACACCATTTATAATCCCAGCCATCATGTCCAACAAGTACAGTACCTTTCTAATAACCAAATACAGCTAAAACTCCTCAGGACCCAGAAAGATGAAGATCTGATTTCCTCAGCAGGCCTTCAAGACATGGGCAATCTTCCAGGCATGAAGAGCGAGAAGGGTCGCAGGTGGCTTTCTTCTAAAGTCATGCCCCGAAAACACCATGCTCACAGACATCCATCACAGCTCACAGACCTCGTCTCTGAAACTAAAATTAACACCTGCTCTGATTTTGCTTCAAACCGGTCAGGGAAGACAGCCAAAACTCGACCACATGCCAAAAAATGTGGGAAAGAAATGAAAAAAAAACCCAGCATGAGACATTATCCGCTCAATTGAACCAACGGAACAATCCAATACACGTTTTCTTTGAGTAAGCGTTTTTGCCATCGACTGCATATTTTCCGCCAGGTTCAGCTAAAAGCAGCTAGTGAAAGCCTGACAGCCACAGATCCAAATTCGACCATATTTAACAAAAAAAATAAATAAATTGAAACATTTTTGCAGCTATTTGTCCAAACCAGCACTTTATTATAAATAGTACAATTCAGAATGTCAATGTCAAAATTTTTGGAAAAAAATGTTTAAAATGGATGGAGATATATATATATATATATATATATATATATATATATATATATATATATATATATATATATATATATATATATCTTCCAGCTGCTCCCATTAGGGGTCTCTACAGCGGATCAACCATCTCCATACCCCCCTGTCCTCTACATCTGCCTCTTTCATCCCAACTACCTGCATGTCTTCCCCTTTACCACATCCATAAACCTCCTCCTTGTTCTTCCTCTTTTCCTCCTTCCTGGTGCCTCCATCCTCAGCATTCTCCTACTGATATACCCCATGTACCTCCTCTGCACATGTCCAAACCATCTCAATCTCACCTCCCTCACCTTGTCTCCAAAATGTCCTACATGCCATGTCCCTCTAATAGATATTTATTTACTGTATATTACTGTACTGTATATTTACTATATATATATGGAAATAGTTCATCAATAGATTCATGAAGTTTCTTTTGACTTCTAACGCATGGAATTTCCACAAACACGACTCTGTAATGAAAAAAACACTCAAACCAGACGTTCTTTTTTTGTTGTGTCTGCAGGATGTTACAGCTCTACCTCTGCCATGTTAATCTGTATACTATGTGACTTTCAGGACACGCCGCAGTCTCCGTAGCGTTGTGATATGTCATATTCAGAATGCGGGGAGAAATCAACCTATTATTGGTAATTTTCTAAAAAATAAAAGTTCAGTGCAACTACTTATAATTACATATAAATAAATAGTTTTTTACCGACTTAAAAATGTTAAAAAAATTACACATCTCGATTCAAATGCTAACTAGTCTCCGATGCATACTTTTTAGAAATAATTCATCACATTTTTTTCCTCTCATACAATTTAAAATAGCCAAAAAATTAAAATTTTTTATTCATTATTTATGGATTATGAGCGTATTCATTAAAAACACTCATTTATAAGTTATAGCATAAATTACAGCAGATATACACAGCGTTTCAATTCTCGTTCTCTCCGCATGCCGAGAAACCACAAATTATCAAATATAATAATAATAATTGAACATAATTATTAATAATTAAATAACTACTTTCCTCAAAATGTCCCAAAAAAAAAATATCTTATTCTCAGGTGTCCACAAACGTTTGCTCATATAGTATTAAAAAAAATTGCATATGAATTCATAGTAATAGCGTTATTGATATTAACACGAACAGATTTAATGCTTTATTTTTTTTATTTTTTTTGTCTTGGCTTATATGCGTATGCGTAACCACACCGATCAATCTGCTTGTCTTGTGTTTATTCCTTTGTTTTACCGCTCGGGGTCCTGCAGCATCAGCTCACCGAACCGTTTCGCCGCATGTGTTGATAAAATATGCGGCGTTCAGCATTTTATTCCCTCTGACCCTCAGTCCTGTTGCTAACATACATATTTCATTAATGTTATCAATTCAGAGCTGAGTGAACTCTTAGGGTCGTGGGCATGGAAATGGTGAAGTGATGGAAATGGATATTTTTTTTCCATGTGAAATGCATAGAAAGAGAAGAGGTTGAGATATTGTAGACTGGTTTGGATTTTCGCCTTGTAATTCGTCTCGGGGGGTCTCATGTGCAAAGGGAAGAGGGTGCAAAAGAGAGGACTTTGATATAGATATAGAGGAGAATCACGTGATTTAATTCTGCATTAAAAATATATTCAAAATCGATCTTCTTCTTTCAGCTTCTCCCGTTAGGGGGCGCCACAGCAGATCATCCGTCTCCACACCCCATGTCCTCTACATCGGCCTCTTTC
>NC_060911.1:13588711-13618711 GCF_014805685.1 Silurus meridionalis | reverse complement strand
CGTTCCTTGTGGCCTGTTTGCTACTCAAACGTTATACAAGGAGAACAATTACATAACAGCTGGCTGACTACATTCAAAAAAATTCTCCAGGGGTATGTGGGGAACTAATCAGAGAGGAGGTTAGTTTTCACGTGCCCATGTGGATGATTTTTTATAAGTGGTATTTTAGAGTAAGGCGTAGTTAGCTATGAGGGGTATATATGGATGACAAAGAATTTAGCTTGGTGGGGTATTTGTGGAAGATCAGGTATTTATTTGTAGGGGGTATTTGTAATCGAGAAGAAGGTATTTAGGGTGTTTCGGGGGTATTTGTATTTGAGGGAGTATTATGCTGTTAGGGGTATTTGCATCTGAGAGGGTATTTAGCTGTGAATGGGTATTTAAGTACATTTGTCTTTGGGTGCTATTTAGATGAGCTATATTTTCTGGGAAAGGTATTTATGATTGGGGGTATTTTGATGTGAGGGTATTCGTCTGTAATAAGATATTTGTCTGTGAGGGGGGTATATAGATGTGTGTGGTATTGGTCTGTGAGGGGTATTGAGATGTAAAAGGTATTTGTCTGTCAGGGGGTATTTAGACATAATTTTTCTTAAACACAAACACACCCTACAGTTCACAAGAGGAAATGGAATTAAATAAAGAATACAGTGAGACGGCCTCCTGTAGACAGACGTCTGCATCTCGGACGCCTTGATGAATGTCTCAAACACACACACACACACACACACACACACACACACACACACACACTGAAGTGTTGATCTCTATTACAACCCTTGCAAATCAAATCTTCAGCCACTCTATTTAGAGCTCTCTGATCTCGGGACACTGAGAGTCGGACCCTGTGTCCATCCCACTGCAAAAGCAGAGAAAGATGGACAGAGAGGATGCAAGCAAAAGAAAGAAAATGTGAGAAAGAGAGAGATGGAAAAGAACAAACAAATTGTGGATTAGTGAAAGACAGATGAGACCTGGATGGATAAGACCGAGAGAAAGGTAAGAGAGAGAATGAAAGATAGTGAGAGGAAAAGGGCAAAATAGAAAGTGGTATGGGAGAAAAAAAGAAAAGCAGAAAAAAATGGAAGGGGAAAAAGAACAGTCCTGGCAAAATAGAGAGGATTGGTAATGAAAGAGGGAAAGAGAAAGGCAGAGAAGAAAGGGAAAAAGAATGCGAAGTTGAGAGAGACAGGAAGGGGACAACAGATAGACTGGAAGACAGAAGAGAGTGATGTAGAGAGAGATAAGAAGAAAAAGGAAGCTTGATGAGACCGATAGATGGATAGACAAAGAGAAAGAAAATAAAACACTAGGACAACTAGGGTTGTCCTGGTTTTCTGTTAGAAAAAGGAATGGATGCCCTTTGACCAATCAGATTACAGAATCCAACAACGGTTGATGGTTAAGGGCCTTACTTAAAGCTTGGTGGTTCTGGGATTTTAACCCATGACCTTCCTATCCAAAGTCCAATGACTTAAATTATGCACCTTGGATAAGAAGTAAAACGTAAAGAGTGTGTTTAAGCGTTGCAGATCTCTGCTCTCGAAATGTAACGAGGACGTCCTCGACCCAGGTGACGCCGCAGCTCTGCGAGCCAACAAGGAGCGTTAAACGGAACGATGACTTCATTCACACGATGCTTTTATAGACCTCCTTTTCACCACTGTTCCACCAGGGCTCTGGGGACCACACGACCGCACTTTCGCTCAATTATCTCATCTTATAATGGCTGATATTTTTTTTTTCTCATTTATGTGCGAGCTAATTTCCCAGAGGTATACTAGAGAGCGATGTAAAATTTTGTGACCTCGACAAGGTTTTTTTCCCTTTCGCTTTTGCAGTCCTGAACTTTAATATCGCGTGAAACTTCTGCTGAAGACAATAAAATTTTCGTTTTCACTTCCACATCGCTCATAATTATTTACAGTAAGGTACAATAAGCCTTTGCAAGATTAAACATGCATAATTCTGCAAAAAAGTTCGAAAAAACAAGACACAAGAGGGTTAAAATAACCAATCTATACAAAGGTAAGACACCGTACAGGCGAACACAGTAGAGTAACCACCTATTGTCATAAAACAAAAGGGTATAAACATGAACAAATAACCATAAAGCAAACCCTGTTAATTTTTTGAAGGACCTTGCCTTGATTATTCACAGCTCCTTGAGGAGCACAAGTTAATATTCTCAGAATATCCTACCATCAGGCAGGTTGAAGGCTGTCATCTACCATCAGGCAGGTTAAAGCCTCTCAGCTACCATCAAGTAGGTAAAGCCTTTCAACTACCATCAGGCATAAGGAGACAGCTTGTCAGGCAGAGTTAAGGCTTTTAGCAACCATCAGGCAAGGTGAAGCCTTTCAACTACCATCAGGCAAAGTGAAACTGCCCAGATACCATCAGGCAGAGGGAAGCCTCATAGCTATCATCAAGCAGGGGAAACCGCTCAGCTACCATCAGGTAGGCAAAGCCTCTCAGCTACCGTCAGGCAAGGAGAAAACTCGCAACTACCATCAGGTAAAATTAAGCCTCTCAGCTACCATTAGGTAGGTAAAGCCTCTCAACTATCATCAAGCAGGGGGAACCTCTCAACTACCATCAGGCAATGTGAAGCTGCTCAGCTACCATCAGGCAGGGAAAACCATTCAACTACCATCAGGCAATGTTAAGGCTCTCAGCAACCATCAGGCAGAGAGAAAGCTCTTAACTACCACCAGGCAGAGTGAAGGCTCTCAACTACCATCAGGCAGGTTAAAGCCTCTCAGCTACCATCAGGCAAAGTGAAACTGCCCAGATACCATCAGGCAGAGGGAAGCCTCATAGCTATCATCAGGCAGGGGAAACCTCTCAACTACCGTCAGGCAAAGTGAAGCCTCTCAGATACTGTCAGGCATAGGGAAGCCTCATAGCTACCATCAAGCATGGTTATGCCTCTAAGCTAAAATTAGGCAGGGGAAACCTTTTAACTACCATCAGGCAGAGTGAAGGCTCTCAACTACCATCAGGCATGGGGATGTCTAACATGAGCTAACTCCTTATGAGTTCGCAGACACTTATGATTGGTTAGGGTTGCCGTAATTGACAAGAAAGCGAAAATATTTACATTCGGCACTCGATGCCCCTATACAAAGTTACTTTATGGGGTCCAGTGGTTGGCCCTCAGTTGTATACAACCTTGTTCAAGGACCCAGCAATGGTGGTCGTGGTAGTGGGATTTGAACCTTCTGATCCAAAGTCCAACACTAAGCATCCTCTTCTCTTAATGCCATGCCCATCCTGAAGACGTGGTTAATTTTGCTCCCTAGGCTCCCAGACCTGAACCTATCTTCTTCTACTGTACAAGTGACTTGAAATGAGATCCATCACTATCTCTAAGTGCACTCATCCTTGCGTTAGTTCTTGAAGTGTCCAGATGCCAGATCTCCAAGCTTTTTTCTATTATAGGGCTGCGGTGCAGAAGCTCTTTAAAGAGCAATACTGTAAGAAGCCGGTTTGATGTCACATGAAAGCAGCCGTTTGAGCTGTCACACTCTGGCACCCTTTCGAACATGGAAAGATAAACCGCTGCTACAGAAAAGGTGAGAAAAATGTATGAAAAAAAGAGAAAGAGAAAGAGATTGAGAGGGTTCTGTTCTGAGTTTTAACCTTAACACTTCATCAAACATAATGGAGGACATTTCACTGGGGTTGAGTGTTTGCGAGATTGGATACAAGACGAGCGCCGAACACACACACACACACACACACACACGCACACACAGTAATGGCTAAAAATTTAGCTAAGCTAAGGCTCAATCGAAAACTAAGGTTCAGGTTGAAGTTAAGGTCTCAGACTCAACCTTTGGAAAAAGCTCAGGCTCAAGCTCATGTTTAAACAAACATCAAGCTCAGGTTTAAACTCAGACATAAACTCAAGCTTAAGCTCAGGCTCAAAATCTAGGGTTAGGGCTTTTTCTTGTCTATGTTTCCTGTTCCATTTGATGTTCATTCCTCGTTCATTTTAGCGGGATTATCATTATTTGGTATCGTGATGACGACACCATCATTTCCTAAAGGATTCATTTACCATCAGTTGAACCTACCAAAAAGGTGGCATATTTTTTTTTTTGGTGTTTTTTAGGTGAATTAGCCAGCTAATTGTTGCTAGTTAGTGGACAGAGGGTGTTGCTATGAGTCAGAATTCAGCAGCAAACTCTTGCATTCCATCCCGTTTTCTTAATGATTTCTTTTCCCAACATCTGTCAAACGTGTCAGAATTCTGCACAATGCTACCAGAACAAGCTTCCAGATATTTAGCTAAGCTAACTGATAGCAAACTGCATTACCCATCAGCCACAGCATATCACATGACTGAGTTACAGGCTGCTGTTCCTTTTTTAGCTTTAATTAGCATGTGTGTTTCTCAACTTTGCTCAGGTTTTCTCGTCACATGACCGAATGTATGTTCAGCTTCTCAAGATCAGCTCACACAGAAAACACTTTGCGTGAATGACAGAATTGGGGGGAAAAAAAACAACCCTAGTCTTGCTCCTTACTAATTGTGTGTGTATTGTGTGTTTACCCCCACATCTACCTGTTGGTGGTTTTTGGTGTGTGTGTGTGAGAGAGAGAGAGAGAGAGAGAGAGAGAGAGAGAGAGAACGAGAACGAGAACTGTGGGTGTAAACTAGGCCCAGACGTGCTGCTGTCATGTGAGCTAATGAGCACAAGCCTGTGAGTGGTTGTATGTGGGTCAGCAGACGATCACACTTCATCCCACTGTGGGAGTTTTAATTAGACAGGAGCGTCAGGCAGCTGCTCGCCAACGAGACGCTCATCACACTCTTCATTTTGCTCCTCATCTCATTCTCGATCTCAATTTTCCTCAAGCTCCCCGTTATGCTTTGCTTCATGCTCTCCGTCTCACGCTCCATCTCGCTCTACATCACGTTCTTCATCTTAAACTCCATCTCGCTCCCTGTCTCACTGTCCATCACACTCTTTATCCTGCTCTCCTTTTTGTTTATCATCTTGCTCCTCACCACGCTCATCACATTCTCTATCTCACTCGTCACACTTTCCATATCGCTCACTTTCTCCATCTTTCTTTCCATCTTAATCTCATCCACTCTTTTTATCCCACATCTCTATCACTCTCCACCACTTTCCTCTCACCCTTTATCACTCTCTACAACTCTCGTTTGAACCCTTAATCACACTCTTTCTCCAATACACTTTCCATCACTCTCCATCCCACTCCCCAACCCTCACTCCATCTCACACTCCATCACTCTCTCTCCAACTCCATCACAATCTATAATTCTCTCCACCACACAATCTCCAACACTCATTGAAATAAATATATATATATATATATATATATATATATATATATATATATATATATATATATATATATATATATATATAATATACAGTACAGACCAAAAGTTTGGACACACCTTCTCATTCAAAGAGTTTTCTTTATTTTCATGACTATGAAAATTGTAGATTCACACTGAAGGCATCAAAACTATGAATTAACACATGTGGAATTATATATGGAATTATAAACATAACAAAAAAGTGTGAAACAACTGAAAAATGTCATATTCTAGGTTCTTCAAAGTAGCCACATTTGCTTTGATTACTGCTTTGCACACTCATTTCACCTGAAATGGTCTTCCAACAGTCTTGAAGGAGTTCCCCGAGAGATGCTTGGCACTTGTTGGCCCTTTTGCCTTCACTCTGCGGTCCAGCTCACCCCTAAACCATCTCGATTGGGTTCAGGTCCGGTGACTGTGGAGGCCAGGTCATCTGGTGCAGCACCCCATCACTCTCCTTCTTGGTCAAATAGCCCTTGATGCCTTCAGTGTGACTCTACAATTTTCATAGTCATGAAAATAAAGAAAACTCTTTGAATGAGAAGGTGTGTCCAAACTTTTGGTCTGTACTGTATATATATATATATATATATATATATATCTCACACTATGCATCCCTTATATTATGGAGTTCTGAACTCCAATTCCCAGCAGCCACTGCGACCTTCAAAAAAGGCTGCTGTTAAATCTAATTCCCAGACCACACACACACCATCTTTAACTCTCCAAGCTACTTATTGAGCAGAGGTGTGTTCAATTTCACATTCACACACTATAAAAGATATTCATGCCACTTTCTCCTTTAACGTACCAAGCCTTGGGTTTTTTTTTGTGTTTGTCATGTTTGTATTTTTATTCCTGGTTTCAAATCCCTTTTGTTTGCATGTGACAATTTTTCCTTATTCGGTTAAATAATAAATGCTTTCATTGACAAATCAGATACAGATGTGTGGAAGATCTCTACGAAAACTAAGAACACGTTTCCTAATTCGAATGAAGGGAAAATTTCATACTCCAATATCCGAAGAAGTCTTATATGATTGCATGCCTGCAACAAGTCAGGGTTTCAGTTCATCTCAAAGTTATTAGCAAGGCTGGAGCTCTATAGCGCTAGATCTTCCACTCCAAAATCATGGAAAGCATATCTTCATGTAGCTGGATTTGTGCACCATGCTGGAACAGGTTTGGGTCTCCTAGCTTTCTAGAGAAAACATCATCCAAAGATATTCTGTCTAATTGTGTGCCTCTAAGTGTACTTTGGTGAAGGATCACATCTGTTTGGAGAAGTTGAAAGAGAAACCCCACCAGATGTGGATTTCTGCCATACAATTTAGAGTCCTAGATAAAGACGTTTTTTTCTTTCTCTGAAACTGTACAGCAGCTGAAATAACGATAACCATCATTTAAAAGAAAATAATCTAATTAGAACTAGTTCACAATTTCCTTGTAATTCAATCGTTCGGCCGTCTTTCGGGTCCTGTTTTCTGCCCACGTGGGCGAGTCACGTCGTTTGGTTTCCTCAGAATTTTCTTTTTGTGTTATTTATGTTCTCCTCGAAAAACGTTCATCCAGGCGTTCGATCCGTCTTTTCCGGCTGGAATCAAACAGAATCAGAGCTTTGGATGTCTCGGAGATGCTTGTTGCTTTGCGAGGCGTCTTATTTATACCCTTGATTCTGTTTTGTCCCTCTCCCGAGCCCCCTCTGTGAGCAGTAACGATCTTCACCGCTCCGTTCTCCTTGGCCTCGTACTTTTGCTGTAAATGTCAGCATTCTTTATGATGCCTGGGATGAGGTTATTGATAGATCTGTGTGAAGAGGCTCCACACACACACACATTCTCCCAATGCTGGATTCAGGTGGCTTTCTGGCACCTCTAACTGGACTTCATTTGATTTCCTTCATCTTCAACAAGAAGAAAAGGAAGGTTTTGCAAGGTCCCCTCTTCTTCAGTGGTTGATGGGCAACTTGTTTGACCTTCAGTGATCTTTCGACATTCATCACTTTGCTGGTCAGATGTGATAGAACATATAAAGCAGCACTTTCCAAGAAGCTTCCATCAGCCAAGCCATAAATACCTTCTGTATACAGTGCTCAACTTAAGGGGAGGGGCTGGAGGAACCTGAGACCCCCCAAAAGGCATTGGAGACCCCATGACAAGTAAAAAATAGACTGGGGACCCAGTTATAATACTAGACTTAATTCAAGTTCTGTCTGTATATAATTAAAATGTAAAACATATTTGAGATGGTAAGCCTGAACAGAATGGGTTAATTACTTAATACATTTCTCATTTGCAGCTCCACAAAATGTGGCAAAGGGGTAAATACTTGTTACCGTTCAAGGCGGCGTTAATCCTTTTGTCCATGCGTAGCTTATCTTGCAGATTAATGCAAATTGATGGATCGGTTGTATTGACTGATTTGACCTGTATAGTCTACAGGTCTACACCTTGTCCTGTTTTGGGGGAAGGGAGGTTTGTAAAGATGCATATCTTTTGTTTTAGCTGGTAGCAGTTGTGGCCTCTTTTACCACACTCTGATAATGAACTGGTTCTGTATGAAGATTTTGAGACCAGAAATAAAGGATACATATAGATGAATGGACAAAAAAAATGGATTTAAGAACTGGAGAATGCTTGGCTCTTTGTTTGGCTAAAAGCATTTGTTAATTCTTAGGCTACGTCTACACTAATCCACTAAAAATGCTCTGCATCCACCTTTTCGTTTTCAAAGGTTGCTCATCCACACTCAAACGTCTGAAAATGCTTACTGTACTGCGCTTGAGCAAAACGTAAGACACCTCAACTTCCGCCTGCCACGTATTTACTTTCTGGCTCATGGGAACATTGCGCCAATGACTAAAAAAATACTTTGTCGTTTTCGAAAGACTCGAGTTTCACACACAGTCCTCGCTGCGACACGAAAACGCCGTGTATCCACTGGAGCGTTTTCAATAGGCTACATTTTCTTTGACTGAAAACGACTTGCTGGCCCTATTGGCCTTCCACTGCACTACCCTACAGCGCTCTTTACGTTCATTTTCCATGTTTTCCGATCTCTGATTCAGTTGTATATTTGTGTGAACAAGCGGTTAAAACGTAAACAAGAGGTCAAAACGTGAACAAGAGGTCAAAACCCAAAGTTTTTTGACATATCTGTATATAAGAGCCAAGGATCCATCACAAAACCTGCCTAAATCTCCAAATTTTACCTCTGACTGACTTTTAATGTGTGACAGTTATATCTGGTGAATATGAGAGAGAGAGAGAGCTTTGACAATATACGAGGATGTGTGAAGGGATTTATAAGCCCCACTTGTGGCTGTTCATCTCCTCGAACCATTGCTACGGTGCATCAAATCCATCCTTAACTTCGCTCCTGGTAAAACACCCAACATCGCTGGGGTATTATTGCCTCGCTCGCTCATTGTCTCATTGCCGTTATCAGTCATCATCGAGCAGAAGAAAAAGGTAATAAAGGCTGCAGCGCTCCGGGACACCGGCTCCGCCATGTCTTTTCATGAAACCCCTCAGATCTCATTCTACATGATGG
The DNA here is from genome assembly GCF_014805685.1 of Silurus meridionalis. NCBI lineage: Eukaryota > Metazoa > Chordata > Actinopteri > Siluriformes > Siluridae > Silurus > Silurus meridionalis. Next base: position 13,609,797 of record NC_060911.1, on the reverse strand, counting down.
ATGCTGATAAACGGCTTCTTTTTTGTCCCATATCAAAGCCATTCCCTTGACGGCCGGGTGTCAATTCCAGGCGCCACAGGTTTTTCCATGGAGCTAATGCAATTTTCGATCGTAATCAAGCAGATCGGACTCGTCCCAGCTTGCTGGTTATGCGATCCAGGTTCCCATTTGTTATTTCGAAAGTCACAACATGGGCATGTTACTGCCCATTAAAACCCATTTGCTCAGTGTCAACATGATGGACGCTGATAAACTGCTGTTTTTTTTTTTAACCACTGATTTCATTACCATGATATTTAGACTCACTCCGACAGCTTTTTTTATGGACGTAATGCTATTCCAGCTTCTAATCAAACGAATCAGACTCGCCATATTTGAGTCACACTTCGGTGGTTATGTAATTCCAGCTTCATTTTATCTGACCTCTGCTTTCTTTTTCAATCTGGAGGTGGCTGTAGTGGTGATACCTACAGTGGTAGTGGAGTGGTTATAAGGGGGGTCTGCCACATAATTATGGGGGATTATTATTAAATTCTGATAAGACAGAGATTTTGCTCATCGGCCCAAAAAAAACAGTACACAAAAACTCCAGCATTTCAACCTGCATTTGGATGGATGTTTTGTAAATACCAGTTCAACAGTAAAAGACCTGGGAGTTATTTTAGACACCAACTTGTCTTTTAAAAATTGTATCATCCATATTACAAAAACGGCCTTCTTTCACCCTAGATATATTGCTAAGATAAGAAACATGTTTTTATCTGATGCAGAGAAGCTCGTCCATGCATTCATGACCTCCAGACTGGACTATTGTAATGCATTACTAGGTGGATGTCCTGCATCATTAATAAACAAGCTTCAGTTTGTCCAGAATCAGTCAGAGTTCTCACAAGGTCGAGAAAATATGATCACATAAACCCCAATCTTCTCGTCCCTACACTGGCTTCCTGTTAAGTTTCGAATCGACAATAAACTACTGCTACTTACTTACAAAACACTAAATGGTTTAGCTCCCATGTATCTCTCCAGTCTTCTAACGCGCTACAATCCGTCACGCTCCCTGAGATTTCAAAACTCTGGACTTCTAGTAGTTCCTAGAACAGCAAAGTCCACTTAAGGTGGTAGATCATTCTCACATTTAGCTCCTAAACTCTGGAATAGTCTTCCTGACAGTGTTCGGGGCTCAGACACACTCTCCCAGTTTAAGTGTAGATTAAAGGCGTATCTTTTTAGCGAGTTCTACACATAACACACATCACATCATAAACTTGTGCTCCAGAACATCTGATCACATGCACATTATCAACTTGTGCTGTTACTATCATGAACAGCAGCTACGCTAATTCCTCTCCACTGCTTCTCTTTCTCTCCCCATCCCGAGGGCTTTAGCCCCAGTCACGTCACACCTCATGAAGATTGTGGACCTTTAAAGAAGTAAATGTGATTCATGCCCAAACTGTTACCACAAATTTAGAGACACGCAATTTTATAGGACTTCTTACTTGAACACTTGACCCAAACCTGTTCTACAAATGAACACAAATGTAAACAAAGCCAGCTTCATGAAGATGTGTTTTACATGGGATGGAGTGGAAGATCCCCCTGCCACTGAGCTCCAACCCTACTGGGATGAATGTGAACGTTGACTGCACCCCAGGCCTTCTTATCTCACCTACATCAGTAGCTGAATGAGCTAAAATCTCCAAAAAATCTAGTGGAACATCTTCCCAGAACAGTGTAGTTCATTATTTAACAATAATTGGAAAACAATCACATAGGAATGGGTGTTGTCGTCAAACTTTGGTCTTAAATGTTCCCTTTTCCTCCAGACCATAAAGAGAGTTTTCTGTAGTTAAAGACACTAAATGAAAGAACTCTTACTCCATACACAATCTCAGCACAAGGTTTTTATTTAATGCTTTTTTATTTATTTTTTTAAACCTAGTGGAGTAAAATGATATTACACATTTAAATATTTGGAATCAAAAATCCTAATAAATACTTATCTTTCCGAACTATGCCCCACTGGATTACCAATTGTTGATGCAATCCATAATGAAAACCCCTGGAACACTTGGGTGTCTCAAACAATGTTGCCATTCATGGTGCCAATGGGAGTGGACAGAAACACCTGTCAACCATCTCAACAAGGTCTGGTAGATCTTCTTCCTCAACCCGAGACCTTCCATCATTCCAACAAGTTAATTCAAGTGTCAGGTCATCGTGCCAACTTGGAAGGCATTTGATCACGTAAAGGAGTTCTGAATCAGCTACCTCGGGCTGGATCTGCTTTCAGTCTGACGGACAACACGGACAAACCCGAGCTTCTGTCCCGATCGATCGGTGCAACCCAAAGGCAGGCGCTCAGGCCAAAGTCTGTCCGGCTTCCTCGCCGGCAGCGTCAATGCTAACCGTGTAGAAGGGCCTCGGCGTCACCGAGTGCTGTCGAAAGACCGATGTCCCATCAGCCATTATCCAAACCGGATCTTCCGAGCTTCTCTTTCCTCCAGACAGACACTAATATAATTACACCTCCTGCTCCCTGTCTGCAACCATTTCTCTTTTTCCCCACTCCTCTCCATTAAGATTTCACAAATCAGTAACAATTAAACAATTTGCACTTTCCTAATGCTTTTTATTTTTGATTCCTGATAAACATCCTGATTCCTTTTTTTTTTCCCCAGCAGCACTGGAGTATAGATCAAGGCAGAACTCGAGGCAGAGCGCTGCTGAGCTAATTATCGATCAGGGACTGGATCATGCTGGGTGGGTGTGGAGGAGGTCAAGTCGATGCTGTGCGTGATATTTTCATACAAATAACGTTGGCTTTTACGAGCCGTAATTGCCTGAGAGTAATGACTCAGAGGAGAGCATGGAAAAACTAGATGACTGCATTGATTTTTGTATTATTTACTTTTTTCTTTCTTTTTTTTATCCCACCTCAAAAAATATATACTAAAAAACTAAGCAGTTACAAAACAAAAATGCTTTCAAATCATTTACTTACTTTCACCTTATTCTTTCTTTCTTTCTCTGTTTTTCTTTCTTTCTTTCTTTCTTTCTTTCTTTCTTTCTTTCTTTCTTTCTGTATTATTTTTCAAATGTGATTTACAGGATTCACATAAAATTTATTTATTTATTTATTTATTTATTTATTTATTTATTTATTTATTTATTATTTTATTTTACATTTTAATACATTTTTTAATACTTAATTTTCACACCTGCTTTCACAACCTTCATTTATTTTTTCATTAGCTTTTTTTCTTTCATTTACTTTTTAAACACTCCGTTCGACCACAGTAATGATTCCATTTTTTGAATGTGTGTGTTTTTAAAGAATTAATTTATTGCCATCGTTAGGATTTCTATCCCATCACTCGTTCCACTCCACATGTGATTTCCACACTATTTGTAAAACTTCCCCTTCTCGCTTCACAAGACTGATTTGATCTTATCTTTTTGAAAAAATGTGGACTGCGTGTGAAAAACGTAGGCTTTCGAAAACGATGCCGCGTTTTAAGTCATTCCTGCGACGTTTTCGAAGAACCGGAAAATAAATAAACGCTAGATATTGTTCACGCATGGTACAGGGACGTGAGCGTGAAAAAGTGGAGGTAAACACCCGCTTTCGAATTGATCTATATTAGTGTAGATGTAGCTTAAGGTCATTCATCATAGTAAATAGGTTCTGGCTAGTTAGGTTCTTTGAACACGTATAGCAGGACTGAGTTGTTTGAGGAGTGTTTGTGCGCCGCTTGAAACCATGATCGCTAATGCCGCATTTCGTTGGGCAGAGGTACAATGGCCAATTAGAGCACAGGTTTTTTTTCCCCATTGCTAATCAAATGTTATTGCTTGAGACTTGTAAAGAATTTGAAAACCTATTAAACACCAGGAACACCTTGGAACTTTCAAAAAACAGTGAAGAGGACTAGCAAAGAATCAGTGAGAAATTGAATTGAATAACTCAGGCTAGTGGTGACCTTTAATTTGGACCCACCATGCCATATATAAAAAGAAAAGAAGAGGAAAAACTTTTCGGGCATTTTTTGTACAACTTTATTGTACAAAAAAAACAAACTGGAAGGTTTCTCCAAACTCCAACTTTGAAAATAAAACTGCAGTAGTAAGGCAGATTACAGTCATTTTCTATATATTTCTTTATTTCATTTATTATAAAATCATAAATTTGCACAACCATGCCAACTGTTATTTTAATATAAACGGTTGATATAATGCAACGTTTATTTTCGGCCCATGGCCCTCATTCGAGGTGGATTATTGGTCCTTCGTAAGAAAAAGTGTCTGGCGAAAGTAAACATTTTGAATTAATTATTATTTAATGTCCGAGGCACCACAGGACCCACTAGATGACGTCTTATGAAGTCTCAGGGAGTTTTTCTATGACACAGTCGTCACTCAATTATTTGGAAACCATTTTTAGGCACTAAAATTATAATCAGTGTTGGGCAGTAATGCGTTACTGTAACGCACTTACTATTGACAGTAACTAATACTGTAACGCATTACTTTTTAAATAAAGAAACGCCATTACCGTTACCGTGTGGTGTGTTACCCTTTACTTTTTTAAATGACTGAATTTGGGCTGAAGTGTAGACTACAGTCTAACCTGTTTACCGCAGAGACGCATTGTAGGATTGGTGGATGAACCACTGTAAACACGAAGAAGACGCACTGTGGGCGTCTCTGTTTATTCAGGTCTGTGCGGCAGTAATGGCGAGTCGAGGCGAGAGCAAGACGAGTTTCTCAAAGTGGAAATATGCTCATTATTTCACTTTAGTTGAGCATAAAGACAAAAACTCTTAGTCAAATGTAAGCTGTGTCTTTCTGGTTCGAAGCTTGTATCTACTGCGATAGCAGCAACTTCAATCTGTTGAAGCTCCTCCAGAAACTCGAAGCTAGAAGCTAGAAGCTAACCCGGTGTTCTGTTCTACATTGTTGATAGTTTTCATACTTCAGCTGTGAAAGGAACATTTTTAAGAGCTCAACACAACAGCTTTTATGATGCAGAAGCCACTTTAGTTTTTGATTGTGAATATATTATTCAGCTTGTTTTGTTATTTATTTCAGAAATCCTTGTGATAAATTCAGTTTGTGCTGCTCTGACTTCAATAAAATAGTGTTTAAAAATGACTTTGTGTTTAAGTCAGTTTTGTGTTTGTAGACCATAACGCATCAAAGGGCATTAATGGGAACATTAAAGAAGGTTCTTTAAAAAATTAACTAAAAAGTTACTTTTATCAGTAACGCATTACTTTTTGGTGTAAATAATCAACAAAGTAACAGAGTTACTTTTTGAATGAAGTAACTAGTAACTGTAACTAGTTACTATTTCTTAGTAACTAGCACTGCTTACAATTAAACCTCAAAATATACATTATCTCAGTGAAACGGGTTTGGGAAAATTGTTAAAAAGCGTTCTACAAATACACTTCATAAAACTGAATTGAAGTGAATAGAACTTGGGAACAAGTGAAAGCTCAAAAAAAATCAGTTTTATTTGTGTAGCACTTTAACACATGAAAGCAGTTTTTATGGAGATAATTACAAGAACATTCTAGAGTTACTTCTACTTTCACTGTACTCGAAGAGTCAAACTTTTAATATAAGGGTGAAATAAATAAGGTAAATGTGAGAAACGATAAATATATGCCCATGTAAACTATCGTGCTTTTAGGAACGATCCGCTGAATTCCAAAAGCTCAACATTTTTTACTTTTTTTTTTTTACTCTAAATTTCTCCAGTCTTCAAAATGAATGACACATACAATCTCCTTGTCCAGGGGCGATCTCTAGAGCTCGATTTTGGCTCTTGTTTTTGTGTGCGGAAGAGTAATTAAGAATCGGTATGGCTGTATGCGGCGCTCACGTTTAAAAGCCTTCTGAGGCAAGGTAAAGACAAAGAAAAACAAAAAACTAAATAAAGGGCCCACGAATTAACACACACACCCGCGCTCATACTTTAAAACGTAATTAAGCCATCGAGAAAGAGAAAGCAGATTAATATTTCACCTGCCTCACAAACAGGCTCGGTGGACAGCACAATAGGACACAGGCGACATTAATGGACTAATTAAGTAAGATGCAGCCGACATGATTGCGTTTAAATAATCAGAGCATACAAAAAAATACTAGTAAAAGCAGATGGGTAGAAAACGGTGTACATTCATCGGGACAAGATGAAGGCAAAAAAAGAAAATGGAAAACAGCGCGTATGTCTCTCAAAACCTGCATTTGCCATGAACAGTCAGTGGAACCAATCGGCTCAGAGATGGCACCGTTGCCACCATGCTTCATCTGGCCCTCAGCCACCTGGACCAAAAGAACACCACTGTTTAAATGCTGTTCATAGATTCCAGCATCTAAATCCATCTTCTATAAGCTCCTGATTGGGAAGCTGAGCCTGCTGGACCTGAACAACATCCTCTGCAAGTGGATTCTGGACTTTTCCACTGCAAAACGAACCTCAGGCAGTCTAGACATGAGTCTTTTAAAGATGCATGGTTGTACAGTTGTTAACCTGAGCATTGATGGAACTATATTGAATGGATAATTGGTGATGGGGATGGGTTCATTTTTGAGGCAAGTTCCTCTCAGGTTTCCTTCTTCTTACCACCTATGGGAGTTTTCCTTGCCACTCGTTTGTTCTAGGGATAAACATATAGGGACTAATTTAAGGTGCTAGAATGTATAATTTTAATATATTTACTGTAACTGCTTTGGGACCATAAGAATCGAATTGAAAGCCATTTTTCTGCTGATAACTATACTTTCTTTCTTCTCCCATTAGGGGTTGCCACAGCGGATCATCCGCATGCTTGATTTGGTGCGTTTTTACGCTGGATGCCCTTCCTAACACAACCCTCCCCATTTATCCGGGCTTGGGACCGGCACTAAGAGTGGCTGGGGTTGGTTCCCTGACCGGGGATCGAACCCGGGCCGCAGCGGTGAGAGCGCCACATCCTAACCACTAGACCACCAGGGGACATGTAAAAAGAAGGGTATTACAAATTCAGCTTCATAGAAATAATTATGAACCTTTTTTTTTTTGTCATAAATTAGTCTTTAGATAGCGGCGATGGTGGAAAGGAAAATCTCCTTGAGGGATTAAAGAAGCCTTGAGCGAAAACACAAACTCCGTCCTCAACAGTGAATGTCCACTCATTTATAGTTCCATGAGGTTGTCACCTGTTCACTGGCTGACATTTTATGGTAAGCAAGCTGTGGTCAGAGTGCAGGGTCTGCCATGATACAACATCCCTGGAGCACAGAGAGTTTGAGCCCTTGCTCAACGGCCCAAAAGTGGCAATGCTTGGGCTTAAACCCCGACTTTAAACTCTGAGGTGGAAGCCCCCCATGATGCTATGAAAAAGAATCCTCAAGAGGAACCAAACTCAAAATATAATCTATCTATCTGTTCATTATAGTCTTATGATTGCTGAGATGATCAGCTGTTTTCTAATGTACAATGAAATGTGAAACTGTTTGCAGCCCTGAGCCATTGTAGCAAACGGTTTCTAATTAATTACAGCCCAAATCCATGCAAAGCTTTTCACCGAAGCCGGTGTATCCTTAGACTGTGTCAGGTCCATTTCCTAGCTAACGCTTAACCATGCAACATGGCCACCACAGATCATATTTCCCACCCATTCACCCAGCTTCTGAACTATTTTGCTTAGGTCCTGTCATTGCCAAGTCTTGGTTCTGCACTGTCTGGTGATATTTTGCACCTGTTTTTGTATCCTAACTAAAAGTTTGGTTACATGTTTTGGAATGGTTTGCTTTGGATCAACAAAGATGGTTTGCCTGCATTTGCATCTATTGGTCTTAAAAATTTCTCATACTTTTATATAATTTCTTTAGTCATGTGTTGAGATGTCAGTGGCCTCGCAAAACACATTAATGCAAATTTATTCCTGGCGCTAACAAAGACGGCTGAAGAAAACTTTGTGTAGTGTAAGAAATGTTTCTTAAAATGAGCTGCTACAGTGCTCATTCCATCGATAGCTGGACGCCATGGAAGATGCAGGACGGCTCAAAAGAAAATCCAGTTAATGGCAAAATGTTAACATAGTATGCTAATAAACAGAAATATATCCTTAGTTCCATCAAACTGGCTATAAATAATGTTTGTGTTGAATTTCATCATGTCATATGACAACAGACATTTGAATAAAACCGAATTTGTGTCTTCTAGAGTCACAAATGTTTGTGGACACCTCAGCATAAGATTCATGCATACAGTTTTTGAACATCTCATTTCACAGTTACCCCTCATTTGCTGTTATAATAACCTCCACTTTACTGGAAGGATGTTTCACTAGATTGTGGGGTGTTCTTGGTGGGATTTGTGGATTCATTCAGCCACAAGGGTTGGTGGTAAAGTCAGGCAATGATGCAGGGGATGTGAGGAGGACTGGGGTGCAGTCAGCATTTTAATTCAAATAGGTCAAAGCTTCACAACAAAAGATCTTTCACTTTAATCAATTTAAACTATATATTCATGGAGCTAGCTTAATGCACATAGTCATACTGGAAAAGCTTTAGCTCTCCTACGGTAGTTCGAGTAAAGGGGGAAAATTAGGTACCTCCAACCTTGTGGTACCAGTTTGGAGAGGAACCATATATGGCTGGAAAGGTCACGACTACTCCATACGCCTCAAGAACATATGTAAACTATATTAATCTCAGTATAATAGTAAAATTATGTAGCGATCCTAGCAACTCTTGATCCCTGGTGACATAAACTTTAACCTGTGACCGCTGACCTGTAAAATCTGGTCCCTCTCCTCCTCCAGCAAAGTCCGAACATCATTCCCTTTACTCACTGCACATTACTCAACACTATAAATCCGCTCACAATTCATCCCTAAAACATTCCTAGTAAATCTACTCAGCCTCTTCTTTTAAACACATAAAGCTATATGATAAAAAAAAAAAAAAAGATTTCTATTTATAACCACAGCCTGCAGACTTCAGACTTCAGAAACTGTGCTGAGATTTAACAACCTCCATGCGCTATGACAATGCGATCCTCAGGGCTTTATTCATTTTGCTTTTCACTTGCTCTTCTTAGCTTCCTCAAAATGCAGAGAATCTCCCCCCGAGTTTCCTGTATAAGCCTGATTTTCACAGCTTTTTCATTCTTATCTGTTGCGTTGAAAATTAACACTGACAAAATATTAGAAAAAAAAAGAAGAAACGTGACAGTGTCTGACACACAGCTATGAACTGAAACCTCTGGGCTTTAATTGCAATTACACTTTTGTTGCAGAAAAAAAAGTGTTTTAACATGAATGTGTTTAGCATCTTGGTGCAATGTTCACTTGAAGAAGCGTGTCTCAAACGGACACAAGTGCTGTTTTCATGCATGGCTACAATTGTTTTGTAAGATATTCCATTTGTAGAATTTAGCAAGTAGTTGGGTCCATTGCGTTAAGGGGTGCCAATACTTTGTGCACACCAAAGAGATGGATCTGCATTCAGCAGTATTGCACTTTGTATGTGATTTACATAATCATTGTTTATATGCCTCCCTACCTCACATATACCATATATGGTTCATATACCATATAGCTCAAGGGTCCACCGGTTTGATCTTTAGTCTGCCTGGAGTTTTAGACATTTTCCTCACATCTGTATTGATGTCTTGAAGGTTCTCCAGGTTCCTCCTACCTTCCACCCCATGTGAGTAGGCAAACTGGCTAAGAAAAATTGTCTTAAAGTGTGAATTACCATGATACCGTATGAATCAAGGGGTATCCCTGCCTTTTGCCCTGTTTTCTTGGGGTAGGCTGTGAATCTGTTGCAATCCTGACTAGAAAAATGCAATTGCTCAGCAAATAAGTCAAAACACAGCATAGAGTGCATGTTATCATTCAAGTGGTTGTGGTCTTATCTTTGAAACGCATCACCAAGCCAAGGGAGGCGCTACTGATTTGTTTACTGTTAAAGCAAATTGTTGGTTCGAGCCCCCCTCCTACGATTGGCCCAAACATGTTTCGTGCACTGTTTTTTTTTTTCCAGACGAAAGCGGACATGCGTAATACAATAACTCTGGCACACAAACAAAGTCCCCTCCCCAGTCGGGAGTGCGAAATTACTCACTGTAGCGCCGCACAAAGCCTTATATTGAATTACTGCTCGGAATGACGTGTTATTGACTATAATTACCGGCACCAATAAAAAAAAATCCTGCACTCCATCCTTCCCTAACTGCTGCCTCCTCTGTCCCCTTACTCAATATCTCTCCAGCCATCTTTCCACCTTATTGGTCTACTTCATCACTCGATTCCACTTCCCCTTCCACACGGCTTCATTCGCAGTCCTGTCAGATAACTCTTTGAATCCGCTTTATCTTTGTCTCGTCATCGCCTCATATGCACACTCGTTAGACAACTCATTCACCTCCTAATTTTTCACTCCATCCTCGCTTCCCTCCTCTCCTTTCTATCCGACCTCACTCCCCTCCTTCAGTGTAGGTTGCAAGCGTCTGGATTATCGTACGAGATGATAAGATGTGAAAGATGAGCGTGGATAGCTCCAGCACACTTGTGCTCACAGACGAGATGAAACTTGATGGCAGGGTTCAGTCACTGGCACTGCACGATCAGCTGCATCGACCAATTGAAAACTTCAGCCATCTTGAAAGAAAGTCATGTCAGAACATCTTTGGAATTTTTTCCGTATTTCTCTGCAATCCAGGACAAAACAGTCAAACGTAATCAGCTTGTCTCGATTCGAATCAAATGGGTCAAATGGGACAGGATATCAATTTGAACCCATATTTATCTCATTTTATAAGGGCAGCCATATGTTTCCTGACTAGTCAGCATCAATTTGCGTCGCATTAAACAGGCGAGCATATGGAACCCTTCGAAAAAAGACGTCTGGATCTGATCAGATCTGGATTAGCATAATGAATGCGCTGTGACATAACGCCGTATTAAAGCATTAGGGCCCCGGTTGACGACGATATAATATAATTGATGTCGCTGAAATTGTCTATAATGTGCTACGTGGCCTGTGATTTGCATGTAATTGCATTTCTTACGCATCACACTTTCGCTGTCTCGAACTTGCTCGTCTCCTCTGGCAGACGGAAGCGATATGGAAACGCTGAACGAGGTCAAGGAAGATTATGTAGCACATCTAGCTGGCCCACCCATTCGCAGACTCCTAGTGCTCGGAGTGTTGCGGCATGACCGAGCCTTTCCCCGTCCGTTCACTCACTTACTCTTGAAACACAGATGTTTGTTTGTATTCAGATTTCAATCCGAGAATGTTTCTACAGTACAGTAACACCGAGGATAACGGCGCTTGCACGCTGGCGATTCCTATAGTTGTTCAAGAAATTGCCATTGTGTAAGGGTTATTCTCCGGACATATCCCCCTCCTGCACAGGGCAGCAAACCAGAGTTTATCCATTTCCGGTAGGAGGGATATGTCCAGACAATAGCCCTTAGACCATGCCAAATTGTTTACATTTTGTAAAATCTCCACCTATTCTCAACATTGCTCACTGTCGCCTGGTTCTTTCAGAGGTGTCTGTACATCCTGGTTTGATTAATGTGTCTAGTAATATCCCCCTCTTTCCACTATTTCTTGCGAAGAACCTCATTCAGTCCCTCTGCAATTACCGAGCTGGTCTTGTTCATACGTTCATGACTCATGCTTCCCAGGTCCCTGATCTTATTTCTGTCCCTTGTTATTCATTGTTGTTTTATGCTTTGTTTGCTAATGTTTGCTAATCACCACACTTAACCTGTTCCACGTTTCTGATTCTACATGCTCAACCTACACCCTTTTCAACCTCTGCTTGGCAGGATCGCGGTTTCTAACCTTTTATATTTTCCTTGTTTTCTTCCTGTTTTCTCCCCACCAGATGTCACCATTTTGTCTCTGTGTCCCTAATTAACTCCCATTGCCTCCGCCTGAGTCTTCTGCTCTATCCCAAGTTGCCTGGTGTGAGTCTTTGTTTGTTATACTTATTCTACACCCTTCTCAATCTCCGCTTCAAACTACGAGACTTCCGACTAGGTTTCTAGCCTATTTTTTTGTTCTTTTCCTTATGTTTCCAATTTATTTCCCCACCAGATGTTGCCATTGTGTCCCTGTGTCCCTCATTAGCTCTTATTGTTTCCTTTTGAGTTCTGTTAGCCCTGTGTGTCAGTCTGGTGCTTGTTTGTTAGATGTTATTTGGTCTGTTCCCTGAGGCTACATCTTTTTTTTTTTCTCATAATTTTTTTAATAATTTCCAGTTGCTCATACACACTGAAACATCTGAAAACGTTCACGTCCCTGTACTGCGCATATGCAAAATTTAATTTTTGCCTAGCGTTTATTTACTTTCCGTTTTTTTTTTTTAAATGTCTTGGCAATGACTAAAAGATGCGTATTCGTTTTTTAAATGTGTCCACTTTGTAGAGCGTTTTTTGAAAAAGCAATATTTCAATGTTTACGAAGAGTCAAAATGGAGAGAAAAATATGCGTTTTTAAAGGAAAACAGTTGTTCGTTTGTTTGTCTTGTCTCCTGCACAATCTTGAGTTGCCCAGTGAAAGTCTTTGTTTTTTTTTTTTAAGTCTTTACTCATTATTGCCAATTTCTGAGAGACTTTAAGTGTTCAAGAGAAGATATAGATTTTTTCTTCAGTTGTGGACCAATTTTTTTTTTTTTTTGTGCTGCCTTTTGTAACATTTTCAACACCTCAGTTTTTGGTATTTATTATTGCTGTTTCCATTTTTGTGTTTTTTGGAAAATTTTTCCAACTTTTCCTAGTTTGTCTTTGCATTTGGACCTTTGTACCATCCAGGGACAGACTGCTAGAGCTCCTTAACAGATTTTCATATTAGACCATTTCAAGGTAGAACCTTATAGGAAGCCATGAACTCTTGAAAAAAGTTACAAAAAAAGTCACTTTTCAGATGGCACACCAGCGTACCGTTTTAATAAGTTCAGTGTCGATCATTTTCTGTTTGTTTTATCGTCTCTAAACTATGGAGATTCAGGTGCTATATAAATAACGCAAAAGAACAGCATTTCGGTTCTCTCTGAAAGATGAAAGAAGAATTCTTTCCGAACATATTTTCTTTTTTTCTCACCTCGAGATTAATAAAGCAGAATTCGACGGCGTATACTCTCACCCCCACGAGTGTTCCGCATACCCCTGAATCACACGCATGGGTCCTGCTACCATTTTGGAGTCTGAAATCAGAGCTTGACTACACAGCACCCCCTACACACACAAACAAAGTGAATCTAAATAAAACAAGATAGAGATTGAATCCCGGAGGACTTCACCAACTCAAAGCCATATATTATATATATATATATATATATATATATATGCAAGGCTTTTAAGGGCAAGCGATGGAAGATCTGTCAGAAATAGCTGGGCGGATTCACAGAGGTTTTTCGCTTCACACTCCTCATTAAAGACGAGATAGATCAGAGTAGAGAGCTGTTTGTGTGTGTGCTTGAATGCTAGTGTGTACTCTTTCATAAAGAACAGTGCTGAGAACTGCAGTCTTCAGGACTGTTTTTCTTTCAGGTCTTTCTTGTTCTTTCTGGTTTAGAGTGAGTAGGAGGAAAAAAGAGAGCAGTGCAGGTTTCTTTCTTTATGTAAGAGTCTATATACACATTAGGAACGGAGCTGAATGCAAATAGCATCGTTTGGAACGAACACTTTATGCGTTCTACAGAGATACAAACACTTCCTTACAGCCTGGCCAGGATCCTGCTGGTTTTAATTAGGCTAGAGGATGAATATGATATCATGTTATAATTGTAACCTCTTTCAGACAATTCCGAGGCAATTAGCATATTGATATTTAGGGCTGTGGGACTTGAGTGTGGACTTGGGATGGTTTCTCTATTGCCTCAGATTTGTCTGAGGGATACACTTAATGACAAAAGTCTATAAACCTGACCATGATGCCCATATATGCTTCTTAACTACGCTATATCTCATTCCAAAGGCATGTGGTTAATGGTAGCTCATTGTTTATGACGGTGGACCTGATAAGTTGTGAGCTCATGTCCCTGCATCACTATTGCTTGGGCCCTTGACTGCTCAGGTCCCCTGGATAAAGGCTTCCACCAAATGCCATTTATGTGTACTATCCAATAATAAAGAGAGCCGTATAGGATGGTTAGTCGTACCTCATACTTTTGCCATATATGAAGTGATAGCAAAAATGTTTCGAGACTACTGGTGCTATTCTGACCACGCGCGCTGCCACATCTGCCATTTCATCATAGACCGCGAGTTCAAACAAAGTGTAAATGAAACATTCTGCGTGAAACTCGGCGAATCTGCGACGGAGACCTTTGACGCGACATACGTTTGACACGCGACGATACCGCAACTAGTCGTCCGAGGCATTTTAAGCGGCTTCAAGAGCGGGACAACATTGCTGAACGACAACCAAAAGATCTGAAAGATATTTGAAAGACAACGAGCTCGACCCCCAAAAATGTCGAAACCGTTCGGCAATTCTTGCACCGTGATCGCTGGGGAACAATCCAGACGATCTCACTCCTGCACCCACCCTACTCGGCAGATTTTGACTTCGACCTCTTCCCAAAGATAAGATTCGGCGCAATTGACCATTGCGGAGATCCAGCACGAATCGCAGAAGGTCCTTGACGAGCTTCGGAAAGGAGACTTTCAGGACACATTCTAGAAGTTACCTCTAAAAGGTAATAGTGTGTAATCTCAGATAAATAAAGTACTTTCTTGTAAACAGATCTCATCTCGAAACTTTTTGATACCACCTCATATTGTATTTCCAAATGGACTTCTTAGATCTATGGCATCTTTGTGGTTTGGGGGTCATGTTGTGTTGCCTTGTAATGGGAACTTAATTATGTGACGAACCTGAAAGATCCTGCAAGCTGCTTTGTAACTGTCAGAATGAAGTAGAAGCAGAATAGATTTTATAGTTTTTAGTATTGATCTCGACTTACTCTGGACAAAATCGTGACTTGGCCTCAATTTTGATCATTTGCCCTAATTTTAGACTTGACAATATCGATATTAAAATTGACTACCTCTCTATTCATGGACGCTTTTGCAACGACTCGGTTCTAACGCCAATTCCCTCGTAATGACTAATGATTTGGATTGGCACCGATGCAAGACGGTCCAAATCCAATCCAATATGATTTAGTTCAGTTCAAACGAACCAGAGCTGATGTCATTAACACTGTCAAGATGTTGACCCTGGAAGAAACATTCCTTTCTTCTGTCTGAGACCTGAGTATTATCTGTACCACATTATACTTCTTTAAACCTTGATTTTTAGTTCCTGGTATTGGCATGGACTCAATTAGAAACTGAGATTGATTTAGACCTTGAAACAAATATAGATGTTGCATTGTGTTTCCTCCCCAGTGAAACAGAGCTTGGCAATGCAAAACGTTAGAGTTCATGGATATAGACTGTGATGTTGTTATTCTATAACTTAGTAAAATGGGAGAAATGGCAGTGATATTGTACTAATATTGATATTGAAGTGCACTTATTTGCACTTCTGGCAGACGCTAAACTGCATTTCATTGCTGTGTACCTGTGCTTTATGACAAATCAATCAAACTACCTATATATCTACAGTACGTAGCACAAAGGATGTCAATGCGGTGCACAAATATGCAACAATCCTTATATTTCAATGGGGTGTCTCATTGTTTTGAAGGCAATTCAATCATTTTTAATGTAGTAACAGTTTTTAAATAGACGTACAATATTTGGTAGTTGATATACAACTATGTCACTGATACAACCAAGTGCTTGAAATTGAACTAGAAATCCAAATCCTTAACCACAAGACATCTCTGATGTCCTTTTTTTGGAAGTTGTGGTCATGGGGAGTGCAGGGTGGGTCATGATATAGCATTTCCCGGAACAGGGAGAGTTAACTGCCTTGCTAAAGGACCAAAAAGTGGAAACTTTGCAGTTTTGGGGTTTAAACTACGACCGTATAATAACAACTGTTGGTACCTTAGCAGAGTTCTAACAAAATGCTAAATTTTTCATGTGGTTCTTCTGTATATAAGACAAGCGGCAGGTCAATTGCTGGACTTTGGATCAGAAGTTCATACGTTCAAATCCTTGTTTTACCAGGCTACCAGTTCTGGGCACCTGAGCAACGCCCTTAACTTCTCGGTTGTTTAAGTCGTTTTGGATAAGGGTGTCAACTAAATGCGGTAAATGTTATGAAAACAGTTGACAGCTGCTAAGATTAGCCACTAACCCCCAGCTGTTAGCTAGATTACACTTGGCGGTCGAAGTTTCTTAGTTCTCTAGTGTATGAGGAGGAAGGAAGGGCCATAATGCAAATAAATAAATAAAACAAATCAATTTTATAAAGTGATTTTAGCCAAATTGATTTTTTATTTTTCCACATTGCTGAGAGCAAAATTATGCTCGGTGTCTATACTGCCTTTATTTCCTTGTCACCTAGCAACGGTGTCCTCAGTAATGTCAAATATCCTAAAGATTCCCAGTAAATAAAGTCAGTAGTGTAGTAGTGTGTGTGTGTGTGTGTATATATATATATATATATATATATATATATATATATATATATATATATATATATATATACTTGAAGTCTGTTTCACAGGTGAGATTTTCCTCAGCACTTAGCAACATCCAAGTCTCCACCTTCCGCGCAGTCCCTGTGAGGCGTTGCTCGTGAAATGCGCTGCTCGCAGCCGAGACTAGGGACGAGCGTGCGAGAGTCACGTCTGTCGGCTAGACTTTTTTTGTTGTGTTGCACGAAATTCGCGGCGTGTGAGTTTGAGTCCTAGGGCAGCTGGTGTAATGGGTGCAAAGGGAATAGCGTGCCGCCGACTGTTCCCGCTACGGTCGACCGTCCTGAGAGAGCCATGGTTATGTTAGCACACGCACATACACAGTCTAAATCACACTCGCACGCTCACACGCACATGAAGACAGGTAAACAAGGGTTGGATTTTCAATAAGACACGGCAGGAGAATTCCCAGGAGGAAGTGAGGATTCATTTGACGTCAGCCTGGATTTGCATGGATCCAGTCCTCTAACAGATTGAACTCTTTTAATCTAAAAATCATTTGTCATGAATATAATTATCATATATGTATATATTTGTGTGTGTGTGTGTGTGTGTGTGTGTGTGTGTGTGTGTGTGTGTGTGTATATATATGGAATGTATTTGGACTTAAGTACCAAGTATGAAGTTAAAGGCACACAATTGTTTAGAACATCTCCGGATATAGCATTCAATTTTCCCTCCACTTGACCCAGGAAACCCAAAACTGTTCCAGGATTACACAAAGTGGACAAAAGCCAGCTTCATGAATATATGATTTTCATTAGTTGGAGTGGAAGATCTCCTGCTATAGAGCTCTGCCCTCAACCCTATTGGGATGAATGTGAACGCTGACTGCACCCCAGGCCTCCTAATCTCACCTACATCAGTACCTGACTTTACTAACCCCCTTGTGGCTGAATGAATCTTCACAAACCTCCCAAGCGCCTAAATCTGGTGGAATAACTTCCCCAGAAGAGTGGAGGTTGTTATAAGAGCAAATGGGGACCAAATGTAGAATATAATGTTCAAAATAGCACATACATAAGAGCTCAATTAAATGAAATTACTGCGTATCACCAAATTCATCAGGATCGTTATAATTTACTTAATGGACATTTTTACAGATTCAGCTCTTGCACCTAAAAAATTCATTTCAGGAAATTCTGAAGTTTATAAAGGAAGTTGTTGGTGTTGTCATTATACCAGGATAGATAGATTGCCCCTGTCTGGCAAGTTTGAGAAGTATATAGAAGTTCTTCTCGGGGTTGATGCTAACGCTTGCTAGCAGGGGGACTACGGTCATTGTTTCTATTCCTAACAATTTTGGCTTTTTTACAAGTCTGTAAAAGCATATAAAAGTAATAATGCTAAGTCTGAGTCAATAGATAATTCAGGATGGGTTTTAGTTGCCTAGCAACTAGTTTACTGACTGATCCTGAGGTGAAACGGGAAGATGTATACATGTACAGCTGAATAGAATTGTAATGAAAGAATCGAGCAGAGCGGAATTGCAGAGGCTTCCCCAAAGCTTTATTTTGTTTGGAGTTAATGCTAACCAATGCTAAGCCATGCTAAGTGCAGTTTTTAAGATTTCGTAGAAACGTATCACAATGTCACAGGTCATCTTGTCCGTTCCTAACAATTTCGGCTTGTTTTCGAGTCTGTAAAATGAACTAAAAGTAATAATAACCCAACATTTATGTCAATAGATTATTTCAAATGTTTTTTTAGTTACTTAGCAAATAGTTTTTTGACTAATCCTGAGGTAAAAAAGGAAGAGGGTTAACATGTACAGCTAAATAGAATTGAAATCAAATAACCGAACAGCATCTGAAACGAAAGGAATCGACCCGGCTTTAGCATCCCGACGTAGCGCTTCGACAACATTGTTCTCCTTTTTCCCTCAGGTTCATTCAAAATTGTACGTGTTTGTATCGCATTATTAAATCATGAATTGCGTAATATTGTGGTGTACAAGAATGGGGCGGGGGCCAGGCTCGTTTAATCACGCCGCGGGATTGTTCTTTTACAAATGAGTTTTTTTTCCCCCTCTTTACCTATCGTTAAAAAAGAAAAAAGGGAGAAAAAAAAGAAGAGAACAGCAGGGTAATTTGGAGCTGTATTTTTCTCTGGGGTGGAAAAAGAAAAATGGCAACATTACCAGAAATAAAATCGCCAAGGATGGAATTAGCTCGGCTCCTTGTGTAAAACAAATCCCGCCTGAATAGGGCTTAAGGCTGCGGGGTTTTTTTGTGTGTGTGTTTTTTTTCTTTTCTTCTTCTCCTTTAAGAATCTGAGTTAATGGGGGTGGGGGACGGAAACGGGGTGAGTGGGGAGGTTAAAAAATAGCCCACAATGTAGTATAAAAAATAAAATCATTAAAAGAAAATCGTGATGCTGAGCCAGGCAAATATTTTTCGTTGGAAAACGAATCAACGAACGAGTGCGTCGGGAACACACTGCAGTGGCAGGAATTCTGCCCCAATACCGTCCACCTTTATTCCCAAATCCAATTTGCGCCTGATCTCCTCTCTATAGATGAGAATTAATGAAAACTAAACTAGTTTCCATTATTATGCTATACTATGCTAGTTCTCAGTGACGTAAACGCTTGGGGGACCACACTTTTATCTATCTCTCTATCTGACATTTGCTCTTTCTTTCTTTTTCCTATTGTCTCTCTCTCTGTCTGTCTCTATCACTTTTTATCTGTGTTTATCTCTTTCTCTGTGTCTTTCACTCTCTAGCTCCCTCTCTCTCCTATTTCTCTCAGTCTTCCTCTCTCTTTCTCTGTGCCGCTATCTCTGTCTGCTTATCCCTTTCTTTCTCTCTCACACTCTAGCTTTTCGCTCTCTTTCTCTATCTCTCTTTCATTTTCTCTCTCGTTCTCTCTGCCTCACTCTCTCTTTCTTTCTGCTTATGTCTTACAATCTGTCTCTCTCTTTTTCTGTCTTCTCTTCGTCTCTGCCTATCTCTCTCTCCATCTGTTTTTCCCTGCTTACTTATCTCTCTCTCTCTGTCTGTTTTTTTACCCTGTTTCTTTCTGTCTTGCTCTTTGTCTATAACTTTCTATCTTTCTTTCTGGATGTTGGAGAAAATAAACCCCGACGGCCAGTAAAATCGGTTTATCAGCATCGCCTGCTGACCCGAAGCTCCGATTCTAATCACAATGCACATAACGTTACAGTTTTTCACAGCGAAAGCCAGAAGCCTGACACCGAGTCTGAAACTGTCGGGGGGAGAATATATTCCAGAAGTTTCCACAAAAACTCGAGCCAAGGTCTGACGGCGGAGTGTGCCAAGCGCCCTCGCCCTCGCTCACTTCCCCGAACTTTTCTTAATAAGCTCAGGGAAAAAAATAGATATTAATACTTTTTCAAAAATTGCTCCGTTTTTTTTTATTTTAGAAATCAACACAAAACATATCACATACAGTAACAAGACCTTTCTAAAATCTCACCCACAGCAATTTGATGACGTATTTGTGTTTGTATTTATTTATCTATAATAGTGGAAAATTCATAGCTGCATCCCAAACTGCTCGCTATACGAGGTGTCGGCCATTTTGTCGTGCTCTCCGAAGTCTGATTGGTCGACTTCCTTTCCTCATGCTCGCTCAATGGTTTGTACCCACAATGCACTCTGATTTTGTACACGATTTTGACGCAAGCTTGCTGACAGACACTGGCACTTAATGGGGAACTTTCTTTTCTTGGACAAAAGAATCCGAAAAGAATAAATTCACTATTGAGCTCGATTCTGTCTTTTTTTTTTATCTATATACTGGTTGTCTCTCTCTTTCTCTTTCTGTCTATCGCTCTCTTTCTTTATCTACATATGTCTATACACATGTATATACATTTAGAAAAATACAAAATTTCGTGGCCTCCCGTCCACACGAGGCGCCGTTTTTTTTTTTTCAGTCAACCAAAACGTAGCTTTTTTAAAAACGCTTTTCAAAGTGAGCGACTTTTGGGAAACGATTGTAAATAAAATTGTAAAATGTATCCCAATTAGTGTGGAATCTTGTTTTCATTCCCTTCTTCGAATATAGTGAATGAGTGAACAAGTGAGTGATGTCACTCTTTTTTTTTTTCCCTACAGCTTTTCCTTTGACTAGAGCGTTGACACTAAATGACTCGTTCTGTACATAATAAATCAACTCCTCCCCCCATTAACATCTTATAATCATCATCATAATCATTTACATAACGCTTATCGTCGATGACATCACCGTAATGGAGCCGTTACTATGCAAACGGGAAACCTGCTGGAAAGACTGAAGGAATAGAAAACGCATCAACACTTTCTCATGAACTGTAATAAAACAAAAAAAGTCTGTGAGTTCAAAACTTTTGACTGGCAGTAAAACGCACACACACGCGTGCGTGCACACACACACACACACACACACATACACACACACAGTCTTGGTCTAGCTTCGTAGCATTTCACATTTCCAAATGCAGTTGCATAATCAGGTACC
>NC_060911.1:13266211-13271211 GCF_014805685.1 Silurus meridionalis | reverse complement strand
CTTACATCTGTCTGTCTCTCACATCTGTCTGTCTCTCACACTCGTATGTATATTTTTCTGTCTGTCTTTCTATCCGGTTCTACATGTCTATAGAAGTTGGACTTAGAAGTTGTACAGAAAGAGAAAACCTTTAAATAGACTGGACGTCAAATGACAAAAGCTTGCTGGGAAAAGCGTTCCTCAAAAGTTCAGCCTAAATAAATTCATTATAGAAGTTTAATGAAGGGCAAATCCATTTAAAATGTTATTCACAGGTTGTAGCCTTCTAACGAGAGAGAAACTTGGAGATAAACGTCCTCAAGGAGTCATCAGATATAAACCATTTTAAAGATTCGGTGAACTGTAGATAGACACTGGGACTGTTCTTCAAGGCTTCTTCAAGTTTTGTAGCTTTTCACATTCTATTTAGAGCCATTACTCGAAGAGAAAACATGGTGGTAACAAGGATTAACACCTGAAAAGGGGTTCCTCAAGGGTTCTACCTAGAAACTGTATGGAAACTTCTGAAAGATCTAGAGATCTTCTGAAACCGTTCCTTTTTACTGAGTAGATGTTCACTTGCTAATGTGGGTCTATTTAGAATTTTCAATGAAAGGGAAATTGATGCTGTAATGATCACAGGTTCCTCAAGGTTTCAGGTGGCTATTTGACCAATATCTCTTTAGATTTCAGTTTAGAACATTGAAAAGGAAAATGGAGGGTGGTGATGATAGGAGGGTTCCTCTAGGGTTGGCCAGAAAGCTTTAAGATCTGACTTTCTATGATTGTTCTAAAGCTTAGAGCTTTACTGACTCGGTTCCTCTTGGGTTCTTTAAACGCCTTTGCGCTTTCTGTTTATGCTATGAGCAGTTTTGTCATCACTTGGGGTTGAGGAGACCATCAAGAAGATCCATAATAGATTTTCATTGGTCAGAAGTCAGACCTGACTTGCTACCTCTAATCGCAGCAGCACTAACGCCTCCTGCGTCCTCGTTATAAACAGCAGAAAGTGAAAAGATGTGTCTAATTTCCCTGTCATCACCATGGTTCTTCACAACCTCAACAATGTTCTCACATCCTGCTACAACGTCAACAACATACACAACTCCACATGTGGCCAAAGTGTGGCGTTACTAATCCTGAGCAGATCACAGGAGAATGTGTGGAGCTAAGAGGTTTATCCCGGAGCTGTAAAACACATTATGGACTGACGAGGCTGGATGAATGAACCGCTCTGGAAGAGTGAAGAGTGTGAAGGAAGGAAGGATGGATAAAAGGATGAATAAAACGAGGGAAAAAAAACAATGTTACGTAAAACAGAGTGACACAATTTTAAACCCATCCAAACCAGGAACTTTGATTTGTTTGGGGTTTTTTTTCATCTCGCACGTGGACCTTCTTGAGAAACAGGGTTCCTCAAGCATTCTTTCAAAGAGTTTCTGATTGCATGTCATAATCTTTTAACGTTCTGCCTGGAGGTTCCTGCAGAGGAACAAACCAAAGAGCACAAGAACTAAAGGAATCAAGAAGCTGGACTAGATGAGAAGGTGGAGACGGTGGATGAGAAGGTGGAGATGATGGATGAGAAGGTGGAGATGGTGGATGAGAAGGTGGAGATGATGGATGAGAAGGTGGAGACGGTGGATGAGAAGGTGGAGATGATGGCTTGGAAGGCATGCATGTTGGGGAACAGAGCTATCCTGTAACAGGAGAAGCGCGCAAGGGAACGCGGAGCCCAAGATTACGCACCCGTAATAACGCGCAATAATAACGTTATTAATAACGCGTAACGACGCGGATCGGGGCAACTGGAAACGTTGTCTGCAGGCAAAACACACACACACACACACACACACACACACACCTACCCCTGTTCTTGTTCTTCTTCTTATTGCTCCTCTTCTTTTAGATCCCTTTCTTCTTTCGATCCGACGCTGCGTGTCGAAAAGCCGCACTCGCGCGAATTACGGATGCGATCTGACGGTCGGTTGCGTGTGCGAGCGCGCGTGTGCGCGCGAAGAAGGGAGGGGGGGGTGCACGTGCGCGCTCCCCGTTGGACGTTACGGATAAAAAAAGCGAAACCGCGGTGCGCGTTCACGTCGCGTCTATTTCCCCAGGAGCGATACAAGAAATCGTTATATTAATAGGAGTGTGTGTGTGTGTGTGTGTGTGTGTGTGTGTGTGAGGAGGACAGAAAGGTCGCAGTTCTCTGAGCTCCCTTGCACTTCAGAAAGGAGTCAGGGGGGAAACACACATACACACACACACCCCTACACACCCCTACACACACATGGGTCTTGTCTGTGTTCCGGTGCGGCGACGACAGCGTTTTCTGCACGTAGCACGCGCACAGCGTCCCGCCCTCATGTTTCTGCTATGCGGCGCGGGAGCGCGCACGGGGGGTGGGGACGCAAACACACACACACACACACACACACTCGCGCGCGCGCGCGAGTTTTGGGACCGGGAGGACGAGCGGAGTGGTGGGTGGGATATTTTTTTTTGTGAGCGCGCAGGAACGGAAACACACACACACACACACACACACACGAGAGACCACGTTCCTGGGTACGGGGGCTCATGACTTCCGTGGACGGTGCATGGAGCATCCTCCGGTCCCTGTGTCACGTGACCTCCTTATTTAATCTGGGTTTGAGAAACGTCACAATATTTTGCTGAAATATAAATGACATCATCAAAAAGCGACTGTTAGACAGAGAGAGAGAGAGAGAGAGAGAGAGAGAGAGAGAGAGAGAGTTATACTGGGCATTATTATTATTATTATTTTTATTATTACTACAACATACCATTATTAATTCTAACATCCAACAAACAAATAAACATACAACAAACATGGACATTATTTATGTTATTTATTTATTTATTTATTTATTATTTTTTTTATGCAGCAAAGAGCATCTACATGCACAAACCAATACTTAATATTCAAATCAAAAAAATAAAAGTGCAATAAAATAAAAAATGAATTTATTTTAAATGCAGACAAAATAGTGTTGTGGACAATAAAAGAAGCGAATATTACTAAAGTGGAACAATTATTGGTAAATGTTATATATCACAATATTTCTTTATTTGTTTGTTTTCAATGTATTTCTTGCATTTTTACAAATGGCATTGCGGTGAGTGGACGCTAGGGGGAGTGTTCAATACACACACTTTGATTTGTCCTTTTACACTGAACATACTATAAGACCAGAAGTATTGGGACATCCGACTTTTTCCCAGTGTTATGTGCTTCTTCCCCCAAACACAAGCTTGGAGAAACCTGTTCATTCTAGATCTACTTTCTATAGGTTATAGTCTCCTGCTATAGAGCTGGAACCCATGCAGAACACCTTTGGCATGAATTGAAAAAGCACACCAGGCCTGCTCAGCTCAACACATTGGCCGAACAAATCTCACACAAATCTCCAAAAAGTCTAGTGGAACATCTTCCCAGAAGAGTGGAGCTTCCTATTAAAAGCAACTGAGGACCTTTATGCATGTAGTGCATCGATTTGAAACCAGTCCAGTCTCCATAAAAAAAAAACATGGAGATGTTGATCATCGGGTTGATCCTAATCTTCATTCAAAACCCGGAGCACACAACCGGTGTAACCGTTTCAGGAAGTTATCAGTGGGAGGAAATGGAGGACACACGCGGTGCAGATGTGTGCCAGGGCGACCGTGACAGACGTGCATTGTGCGAAGGCCGAGTGGGTGTCATCACGTGGCCTTGTGAATGAGAAGATGAGGGTGGAGAAGGAGACAAAGTCATGAAGGTTTAAGGATAAGACTGGCACTTGGGGCAATGGGGCGAAGGGGGGGTCTCTAGAGAGTGGGAACTCTAACATATCCTCGATCTCAGATCTGCGATGTCAACCTCTGTGTTTTGAGCTTCTGCATCCACGAGCACACACATTGACAGGACGCATCATGTTGGCCCCTCCCACCAAAAGCATTCAATTAATTTCCCAGTTTTTTCTAGAAATCAGGTTTGTAAATAAAGCTCTGTGGAGATGCTCAGTTCTCGGAACGAAGTTTTGAATTTATGATCCTTTAATGATGCAGCTCTCAGCAAGGCTCTGGATTCGTCTGGATTCGACCTCCTAGAAATGATTACAGCATCGTTCTTTACACCTTGTGTATTATCCTGGACAAACCCATTTTCACCAATTTCCTCCAATTGACACAGAATTTTCTTTTCACACGTTCTTATGAAAGATGTTTTATATAAGATGCCATCTGTCTGAATAATGGTGAAGAGTTGTTTTATTTTGTCCGAGCAAATACATCGGAAGTGATTCATTTCTTTTCATTTCACAGAAAAAAAGTGATTGTAGGAGGAAAAAAAGTCTAAATCAGTCTTCATATTGATAATGAATAATGGGTTGATGATGATGATGATGATGAGGGTCAGGGTGACGTGGCATGGGTTATGATGATAATGGGCTGATGATGATGATGAGGGTCAGGGTGACGTGGCATGAAATCAGGTTCACATGAATGATTTCGGTCTCTCTGATGCCCTCTAGTGTTTCAGATGTGACATTACAGAGGAAGGAAATAACTAATGGTTTTGTGCACCTCATCACTATCATGTAGGGGAAAATCAACTAAATAAATGTATAGCATAAAAATAAGAAAAAAAAGTATAAAGAAAAAAGATAAAATAATTCTTCTTTTGAATGTGAGGCTAACAACACTAGCAGGTAAACCTGTAGAAACTCGGGACGCTGCAGCGTTTGAAGGTTTCCTGCAGGCTGCAGCAAATCCCCTGCAGCTGACAGGTTGACACTCACCCACTGACACTGCATCGAGCTCCTGACTCTCTAACGTCTAATCTTTTGATCTCCTTCACATGTTAAATCCTGAAGCCTGGAACTGATTAACTGCAGTGGAACCAAGACACACGTGTGGGATTAGAGTGTGTGGAATGTAAATCCAGACCGGTTTTATGGATTCAGAGGGTTCAGAACGTTAAAAATGTTTAGAAGAAGCAGAAGAATCTAACATCATTT